>NW_028326567.1:0-34509 GCF_027475165.1 Benincasa hispida
TTATTTTATTCATAACAATGTGTACAGATTACAAATTACGAGACTCTGGGAGAATTAGAACACCAATCCCAACACACCTCACATCATGTCTTTTAATATACAAGTGTCTGAGATTGGCGTTTAAAATATGAGTTTGCTTCATTCCCAAAGAAATATATATTTGATCTTTTATGCGGTAAGCGTATTCTTAAAAAAAAAAAAAAAAAAAAAAAAAACCCCTAAAACATTTTCATTTTTCAAGTTCAGTAATGCATTATAAGGTTTTCTTATTACAAAAAAAAATCCTTATAAAAACATGTTTTTAATTTTAGAGAACTACTCAATGCGTCGATTCAAGTAATGCACCTTCGTTTTGGCTTACCCCCATGAGTGTCATGCAGATATCCAAGTACGAACAAGTGCCCTTGACGACTAAACTCTTGTCTAAGCTTTATGTTTTCTTCCTTGGACTTAGATAGCGGAGTTTGGGACGAGTTGGTCCTAGTTACTTACCTTCGTTTTGGCTTGCCTCCACGGGTTTCATGCAAACATCGAACGATGAGTAAGTACCATTCCCAATCTTACTTCATATCAAGCTGGGTTTTCCCTAGCGTTAATAATGGAGTTTTGCTATTATGTCCAATATGTATGTATGTATGTATATAGATAGATAGATAGATAGATAGATAGATAGATAGATAGATAGATAGATAGATAGATAGATAGATAGGTAGATAGGTAGATAGGTAGATAGGTAGATAGGTAGATATATAGATATAGATATAGATTTTTCTTTTTTGAAAAATTAAATGAAATTATGAAGATTTTTGCAAACTAGAGAATGCATCAACTTGAACCTCCCCATCCCCAAATTTTAAAGGTCAGCAAGGTCCTCATTGTTGAAAAAGAACTATAAAACTTCTTTAATAATTTCAAAATGAGGTTTGAGATGAGGTTTGCATGCATGGGAAATCAAAAACATGTTTCATTTGGTTTTTAGACTTATATTTCTAACGCCTATCTAAACATGTAAGGTATTAGACATTATTGTTATCATCGAGGTATTAAAGCACGTCTAAGAAGAATACTGAAGACAAATGTAAGGATCAAAGTGTTGTAAATTTCATTCATAGGCACAGATGTATACATGAAATTTTAACATAGATAAATGCATACAAAAGTTACAAAAAATAAGAATGAAATCAAAAGGCCAACACCCCCAATTTGTTTACGAGGCTAGCATCATCATCCCTGCTTTCAGGTGCAGGGTCTTCATCTATGAATCTGAGGGGGTTTGTGTTGTGATAGTGGAGGTAGAGCAAACATTCCCATCAAGACTTGGTTGATATATTGCATTGTAAAATTGAACTGGCCTTGACTCCTATGCGTCTGCTGACGCATGTAATCCCTTAGAATAACGTTTTGGCGTTGCAAAGTCACCAAATTGCAAGTGAAAGGCTTCCATGGATGCGACCAGGAGTCTGATTTGTGCTTGGATGAACTGTTTAAGCTCATCCATGTTGGCTTGTGCGGTAGGAGGTGTGGGTGCAGTAGACTAAAGCGGTTGTTGCTCATGCATCTCCCCAACTGAGCTATTAGTGGTGTAGGTGTTACTTGTTCCCAACCCAGTTGGCCAAAACAGAAGGTAAGGGAGAATGAGGAGGGGAATGCAAAGGGCTTTCTATTTCACCAATTTGATCCTTATGCATTTCATCATGGTGACTCTAATCAATTGGTTCATTAACAAGAGATGTGAGGGTTAAAAGGCTTGAAGTTTGAAAGGGTAGGTGGAGGTCCACAAGATTCGTGTTCTCGTATTCTAACGCAAGCTCAGCTTTCGATTCTTGCTCATCAGGTGAAGATTCATTGCTTAGTTTGTCATCAGAAGTCTCGATGCATCTTTTCTTTGTTGCGTGCCTTGAAGGTTGAGGCCTTAAAGTCTTAGGCTTAGAAGGCAAGTCAGGCTGGTCGGGTGAGCCTCGAAGAAGACGCCTTATGAGCTTTATATTCATTAGCCCATCAACCTCTTCAAAGTCATCCCTTAGAGAGATGTTAGCGTATTTTCATAATGTACATATGAGCCACGAAAAGTATAGTAGCCTGCATGGCTTCCCCTTGATAGTTTGATTTGATCCACTATAAGCTTTCCCACATCAGAGGTATGTGTTGCATTATGCAGTAAACGACCAATACTCTCTCCTACGATACTATTTCATCATGTGTCGTGGGAATGATACGATTCTTTATTAAGTACAACCATAGGTTGGCGTCGAAAAGAAGGTTCCTAGGGACCATGGTCATGATGCATGTTCTAGAAATATGCCATGAGCTCCCTAGCTTGGCTACTACTCGTACTGCATTGTCCAGTTGGTTTGGAGTTGGTTATTCAATGATGTGGTTACCCTTAACATCCAGTTTTTTTGGTGCGTCAAGTACTTTATTGATGACTCTGGAGGAGAAGCAATCAATGCAGTCTTCCACCAATGTCGCTTCCTTTGCTTCATCAAAATCACTACTGTAGAATGTGTCGACGAGGTGGGGTCAGATTCTTGATGGGCCGCCATAGAGTTGACGCTAGCCCGTTGCGTCATTGGTGTTTATAATGTACTCTGGCATAGGACTACATTCTAGAAAGAATCCCTTCTGTACAAGTATGTCAGCGAATTGTCACTTCCTTCTCTTTGTAGGCTTGGGTGACGCTAGTGCCACCCTCTTTCCCTTCTCATTTTTCTTATGCCTCTTGGCCTTTCGGGCCAATGCCCTCGTCTCCTTCTCCAGTTCTCTTTGGAAGGCACTTTTCCTTTGTCCATATTTTGCAGGTTGGTACTCTTCTAACTTGTATTCCAACTCACTTGAGTCAGATGAGCTGCCTCCTCCTCCTCCTCTTCTTCAGTTAATAACCATCTTTCTCTTTTTAAAGGTTGTGATGAGAACCCTTCATTTACATCTGATAGTTGTGGAAATGATGCATTAGGGTCGTCTGCCTTTTAAAATGGGAAACATTTGCCTTTCCTTCAATCGGTCCCTTATTTTTCATAAGAGACTGGTAAGTCTGTAGCTCATTAAGGAGACTGGTTAGGTTATATTAAATTTTGTTCATAAACGCATTGCTGCAAAATTATAGAAAACTCTTCAGAAGAGATTCCATTATAAATGCAACTTGACTGCTCTTGTCTATGACCACTCCATTTGCCTCTACTATGTTAAATTGGATCATCATATCTAGTACATGTTCCCAAACAAATCTGACCTCTTTTAGCAATAATTATAAATGTATTTGAGGGCATCATGGTGAAGCTGATAGAATAGATGTCCAAACATCTCCTAGAGAGATTCCATAATCTCCCTCGCAGTTACCATAACCTCATGCTTCTTGGACAGAACTTCAGATAAGCTCGACAAGATGTAGACGTGAGCCTTTTTGTTGGCCTTTATCCACCGATGATAGGCATCCTTTGTAGCCTAGGATGCATGACAAGCAGGGATCGGAGAATAATCCTCCAACAAGATGAACCGTAGACTGTCAACAACAAGAATTGTATTCAAGTTGGACTTCCACGTAGAGTAATTTTCACCGATAAGTTTTTCATTTTTCTAAGCAGTGCAATTATTGAGAAAGACATTGCTCAAAATTAAAAAAAAAAAAAAAACAAACGTTGACCATATTAGGTATTTTTTCCTTAACCCATCACACAAGCAAACAATTGCAAACTATCCAATCAATTTAGTAAAAACAAGTAACCATAGAACCCTAATAAACTATTGATTTATTTTTGCAACGATGCTTTAAAAGTTTAAAGAAACAACCGCTGAAGGTTGATCAGCCACTTCTCCTCTAAAATGAGACAACTCTCAGCTAATTCTAATACCATAATAACTCATATTCCTATAGACATTAACCACCGTTGTTCGGTAAAGGATTTGTTAACTCTTAACTCATCCCTGTAAATGTAACCCTCCCACTTTCAGATCCCAGAGGTATCATTAGGAAAGACAACTATTGGTAATTAACCTAAATGACCCTATCCTTTTTAGGAGTACATGGTGTTCTGAATCCTACGATCAGGCCCCCTGAAGGGATGGTTTCTCCAGGACAACATGTAGGCGGATCATGGGAATCTCACCGTGTGATCTAGAGGTGGAGACCGAAGGATACATTAACACGCGTCCCGCTCCCACTTACTATAGATACTTTCCCCATTCACCTTGTTATTGACCCATGCAAACACTTTCCAAAAAAAGACCACGCTCAAGGCGACACGAAGCCTGAAGGAACTCTTATCAAAGAGTACTTCTGAGTGAAAGCAAGATCATTCCAAACTCATTGTGACAGAATTACCGCATTCACAATCTAATAGAACAAATATGCAATATTCAACAAATTATTGGCATGCTTTGAAACTTAAACGACAAAGAGAATAAGAAATGTACCAGTTGAAGAACCCCTCTTCACCTTAAGACTCATTCTTATCCAAGGAATGCTTCTTTCGCTTTAATTGGGAAAGTCCACTCCAGTCGTTCACCAAATCACGGTTGTCTACCCACGAACGGCCTCCACCGAAACACAACAACGGGGAGGACACCACCACTTAGAACCCTCGGTATTCTCGATGTGAGAATCCAAGAGGTGTGGGCTCTGTTGGATTTGGCAGAGGGAAGGAGGAAGAGAAGATCATATACCACGACCAAGCAAGTGGGAGAAGATTGATGTCCATCGTATAGACGATGCTTGATCGTTTAGGAAGCGGTACATGATCGTTTAGTAAATAAGGCACGATCGTATAAACAATCATTTAGTAAATGCTCGGGCCCACGATCGTTTAGGAAAATGCTAGACGATCGTTTAGAAAATCCCATGCGATCGTGTAGTAAGATGCACGCGTGCATACGATTGTTTAGAAGCGTTGAGCTATCGTGTAGGCTCTCGGTTTGCTATGCGATAGACAATATACACTTAAAGTGAATGACCGATCTCTTTGCAAAATGAAAACGATTTTCATTTTATTCTTTAGTTATGAAAACTGAAAGAAACCTCCCACTATCACACGATTACGGAGAAAATGCCGGCACAATTATCCCATAATTGTCCAAAAATAAATAATAAATATAATCATATTATATTCATTAACCTATGGTTTAATATCACACCAAATGCAATATATGAACTATAGTCTTTTCTCCTCCACTAGATATAAATCATATTTATATCTATTTTCCTCCAATTAATGTATCTCATACATAATGTCAATCATATCATATATAATTAACCAGTTCAATCATATCATATATATAATCGAACTCCCTCTTGTCAATTTGAACACTTCAAACTGACCCAAAAAATGATTCTCAACTTAAATCCATTGAGCTACCAAAAGAACCTTATGGACCTATGGCTCGAAGCTCCAACGATACGTGAATAGTTTACTAAACTCTTTAGCCACGAGATCCACCATCCTTTAACTGTTACGCATTCCACTAAAGATCGACAGCTGCACTATTCTCACCACAGATATATTTCTGTATCCATCGGATATAACCAATCAATAGTACGATCACCCTTCACAGATGCTCGTAAGTATAGCTGGGCCAATTTACCGTTTTACCCCTATAGTTACATCTAACTTCTTAAGTACCACTGATCCCTCTAATGAACAATACAACATAGTTCTACTATGTATGGACATCTCTTGGGATACGAGAAGGTGTGTGGCGCCACATCGTTCAAGCCCCGGAATCAGCCCTTATAAGGAGCAATCTATCTACTTACCCATGCTTCGGGGAATGAGTGAATTCCATCTTGTGTAGTTGAGTACCCAGCTCCCAAATCATACGAATCCCCAAAGTGGTAGGTTTGAGTCGGCAATCTAGCCACTCGTACCTATGAAAATCAAAGGTCTGTCCGGCAGGAGTTCCCAACTCACTCAGGATTGAGGTCATGTTACTTATGGTCATCATAGTGAAGTGATGTCTCTGTCATGAACGGCGTTATATAATGAGACTATAACACTTCATGGTCCAGTCTTATGCAAACTCTTTGTATAGGACGCCCCCGCTCATATGTCCCCACATGAATGATCAAGATCAGACCATCTGTAGCAAGTCACAACACTTGTAACTATTCTACAAAGCGGGTTGCATCCATAGCGTTACCAAGATAAGGTTTCCCTTCTATATCCATATACTACAGACCATTTTGGTTATCACTTAAGACATGATCTACCTGTATGTTTCCATATACATGCTTAAGTTACAAACTACAACCAGGCATTTTAGTTTATTTATTTGTGGTAAAGCAAATAAAACATCTAATGTTCATAGACAGAAGTGAAGAAAATATTATATATTATACATCACAAGCGTTTGTTCAAAATTGTGTTTACAAACACGAGAGTTTAGGGTATCATCCCCAACAATCTCCCACTTGTCCTAAAGCGAGTGAAGTGTACAAATAACTAGTACAAAACAATAAACTAGGGCACTAAGGCCCAGTACAATAATATCTCTCACTTGCCCTAGTCTAGCCGCGCGCGGTCTCGTAGACCCATGCTCTGAAGGTGACCCTCAAACATTGTAGCCGTGAGAGCCTTCATAAACGGGTCAGCAACGTTGTGCTCTGAAATGATCTTCGTGACTATCACGTCCCCTCAATACACTATCTCACGCATGAGATGATACTTCCGCTCTATGTGTTTGTCGCACCTATGACTCCTGAGCTCCTTGGAGTTCGCATAGCACCACTATTGTCACAATAGAGGGTGATGGGCCTACACATGTCTGGAACAACTTCCAGGTCTATCAGGAACTTCCTGAGCCAAACGGCCTTCTTAGCAGCTTCACAAGCTGCTACGTACTCAACCTCTATTGTGGAGTTGGCGATGCACCCCTGCTTCGTGCTTCGCCGCAATACTACTCCTCCATTAAGAGTAAAAACCAACCCTTAAGTGGACTTCCTAGAGTCCTTATCAATCTGAAAGTCAAAATCCGTGTAACCAGTAAGGATCAAATCCCTAGTTTCATACACGAGCATGTAGTCTCTTGTTCTCTGAAGATACTTAAGAATGTTCTTAACTACGGTCCAGTGACCCTGTCCTGGGTTAGACTGATACCTACTGACTATTCCCACAGCATAGCAGATGTCTGATCAAGTACAGAGCATCGCATACATCAAACTGCCAACGACAGTTGCATATAGGACTCGTCTCATCTCCTCAACCTTTTGAGGCGTTGTAGGACAAATTTCCTTAGACAAAGTAACTCCATGCCTGAATGGAAGTAAACCCGTTTTAAAGTTCTGCATCGAGTACTTGAGCAACATCTTGTCAATGTACGATGCCTGAGATAACGCTAACACTTTATTTTTACGATTCCGAAAGATTTGTATACCCAGAACAAACTGAACCTCTCCTAAATCTTTCATTTGAAATTGGGTCGCTAGCCAGTTCTTAACTATAGTCAGTAGACCTACATCATTCCCAATGAGTAGAATATCATCTACATACAACACTAGGAAAACTACTGAACCGTTGACGATCTTCTTGTAGACACACGGCTCATCAATGTTTTGGTCAAAGACGTACGATTTGATCGCAGTATCAAACCGAAATTTCCAAGATCTAGACGTATGTTTCACCCATAAATTGACCAATTTAGTTTGCAAACTTTATGCTCTTGACCTTGGGCAATGAATACCTCGGGCTGCACCATATAAATGGTCTCCTCAAAATTACTATTTAGAAAGGCAGTCTTGACGTCCATTTGCCAAATCTCATAATCATAAAAGAGGACAATAGACAGGATGCAGATCGACTTCAACATGGCAACAGGTGAGAAAGTCTCCTCATAGTCGACTGCTTCCACCTGGGTATAACCCTTTGCCACAAATCGAGCCTTGAAGGTTTGCACCTTCCCATTGGCACCCCGTTTCCTCTTATAGATCCATTTACAACCTACAGGTCTTACCCCATCAAGCTGATCTACAAAATCCCATACTGAGTTGAAGTACATCAACTCCATCTCGAGATCCATGGCTTTGACCCATTCACCTCAGTCAACATCTTTCATTGCCTTTTGATAAGACAATGGATCCTCAACGTCGCCATCGGCTACCATAGCCAGGATTTTCGTGAAAACCAGATAGCGAACAGATAGGTTTGCAACCCTTCCACTGCATCGAGGTTCCCTCAATTCTTGAGGTCGAACCAACCTACCAAATGAACTATCATCAACAACTCTTGTTGATGAAGCAGGCCCTTCAACAAATCTTGTTAAAGTATCAGTAGGTTCGTCGGAAAGCTCACGTAACACGACCTTACTACGTGGATTGTGCTCCCTAATATGATCATCCTCCAGGAAGTAGCGTTCGTGGAAACAATCACTCTGTTTTCTAATGGATCATAAAAGTAATCCCCTCGAGTACCTTTGAGGTAGCCTACAAAGAGTCACAACCTCGATCGTGGTTCCAACTTCTTTGGATTGGCCTCAAGCACATATTTTGGGCAACCCCATATGCAGAAGTGACATAAACTAGCTTTATGCTCGTTCCACAACTCCAGAGGTGTTCTCGCAACACTCTTGGAAGGAACACAGTTGAGTATATACATTGCAGTCTCTATTGCAAAACCCAAAAACGAGTCCAGTAAGGAATCGTAACTCATCATCAAACAAACCATGTCCAACAAGGTTCTGTTTCTCCTCTCTGCTACACCATTCCGCTGAGGTGTACCCGAAGCTGAGAGTTGGGAAATGATTCTATGTTCTATCAAATAGTCCTAGAACCCCGAATCTAAAAACTCTCCACCTCGATCTGATTAAAGTGTCTTAATTCGTCTATCCAATGCATTTTCAACTTCAGCCTTGAACTCTCTGAAATTTTTAAAGGATTCAGACTTCTGTTGCATCAAATAAACATACCCATACCTAGAGTAATCATCAGTAAAGGTGATGAAATACTCATAGCCTCCCCTGGCTCGCACATTTATAGGACCACAAAGGTTAGAATGCACTAACTCTAGAGGCTCTTTGGCTCAATAACCTTTTCCAGTAAAAGCTCTTTTAGTCATCTTACCCTCAAGGAAAAATTCGCACACCGGTAAAGAATTTTCTTCTAACTCACTTAGAAGGTCATTCTTCACCAACCTCTCAATCCTATTAAGATTGATATGCCCTAATCGAAGGTGCCAAAGTTGAATATTTTCTTTTGGAGAAACACGTTGACGTTTCTTTTGAGTTACGACAGTTTTAAACATCTCTATGTTATGGAGGAAACTTAATGCTAACGGTCTTAGTACATACAAGTTATTTTCCAGTTTTGTTGTACAGATCTCAACTCCATCTTTATGAATAAATACTTTATCCACATTAAAATTAAGAGTATATTTAAACTTTAACAAGCACTTTGCAGAAATTAAGTTCCTTTTCAACTCAGGAACTACAAATACATCTTGTAAAATAAGAAATTTCTTCTGTAAAGTCAAGTGGACTCCTCCCACTGCCACAGCTGAGACGACGTGCCCGGTGCCTACTTGCATCGTCATCTCACTAGCCTCCAGCTGCCGCCAGGATCTAATCCTCTGAAAAGAAGAATAAACATGATTAGTGGTGCTCGAATCAATTATCCAGGCAGGATCATCATTCTCCAATAAGCAAGTTTCCAAAACTAGTAAATCACATTTACCTTATTTTAACTTAGCCTTGGCCGCATTCTTCTCCTTAAGCCAATGAGGAAAATTCCTCTTCCAGTGTCCATCTTGGTTACAGTGGAAACACTTTCCCTTGTTAATGGGCATCGGATGCCTATTCCGCTAGGCGACAAGTGGTGGGTTAGCGAGCGTCTTCCCCTTCCCCTTACTACCCTTCTTCTTCTTCCACTTTCCAGTGAAATGAGTAGAAGGTGCAGACTTCGTACCAGAGGTCGAACCTCGATGGGAGGTCTTTGAAGACAAGGCAACATTTGCTTCACCTCCCCTCTTCTCCTTACTTTTCAATAAGGATTGATATGTCTACAACTCGTTGAGTAGAGTTGTAAGGGTATAGTCAACTTTGTTCAAAATCGCACTGCTGACAAAGTGCAAGAAGCTTTCCGGCAACGAACGCAGAATTATGCTAACCTAGCTGCCCTCATCAATCCTAGATTCATTCATCTCCACCACATTGAAGTGGACCATCATATTAAGCACGTGTTCACGAATAGAGGTTTCTTCGTCCATTTTAAAGTTAAAGATGTATTTTAGAGCCTCGTGCTTGAGTTGTCCAGATGCTTGTTCGAACATCCCCTGCACGGACTCCATGATCTCACGCGCTGAGATCATGGGCTCATGCTTCTTAGCTAACACGTCGTTAAGACTGGCCAAGATATAAGCTCGGGCCTTCTCATTCATCCATGTCCAGCGCTTATAAGCCTCCCAAACATTTCGAGCGGCATTAGAAGGTGGAATAAGAGGACGCTCCTCCGTAAAGGAGAAGATGAGATCCTCGATGATTAGTATAGTCATGATCATATGTTTCCAACTAGCGTAATTGTTGCCGATTAGCTTATCGACACTAAGTAAAACAATTGTGGTTGTATCCATTTTTAAACCGTTGCTAAAAAATGAACAAACTTTTATAAGTCTATGCTTAAACCACATTTTAACACCAATTTTCATTTTAGCAAAATAGTTACCAAGTACTCTAAGTGATAAAGACTTCTATTTTACAATGATGCCCGAATGATAACTGGCAGAAATGCCAGTTATTATAAGCCTTTTATTTAGAATTATGAGGGCTAAAAAATGCGGTGATAATACTTTGAATTTGTGAAAATTTGAGTTTTGCGTCGATCAGAACCTAAATCCTCGCTAACCCCAATATTATGCATTATTCCATGTCAAAATGTCTATTTTTGTAGCTATCGCAGGAATCAAACGCATGCACTGGAAATAAGCAATCGCAAAATAAAATGCATGGGCTGAAGCCAGACGACCGCAAAGACAATCGCATTCGATGAAGTCGAGCTATCGCATAAACGAATGCATGTGGTGATCGCATACGTCCATCACATGGAAGTTGCAGCCATCAACTGCATGTGTCCATCGCATGAAAGTTGCAGCTATCGATCGAATGCGTTCATCACTTGGAGATTGCGGCCACAGAGTGATAACCTTAAATAGAAGGGTAATCGCAAGATGGGTGGAATGTGTTGATACTTCAGTTGAATCAAGCTTGAACGTATACTTTGGGAGTATCAACAAGATAAGATGATGTGACATTGCCCATACCGCGACAAAGGTAGCAGTGAGACATAATGCAATCATGATTGCTGTCGGCGTTTAAACTCTATAAATAGCCCCTTGGACCTTCATTTCAAGGCATCCTAGATTCTGCCTTAAGGAAGATGCTTGTGGTCACGGATGAGAGCATGAGCGAGATTTTCTTTGAGGATTCTTCACCTCCACAACCCATTCCGAGTGACGATCGGAGCTTTCGCCGGAGTTAGAGCTCGAGAGAGACGTCTCCACCATCCATCCATGGCACCACCAGTAGTCTTGACGCATAGCCTTACATTTCCTTTCTGATCTCTGCATTGTATTACATTTTGGGCTTAAGATACTTATATTCTATAACCAATGCATTTCTAAATTCCTTCAACACCATCTTCTTTATCTTTATCATCGTTTATTTACCAAGGGCGGTCGCATACTCAATCGTGTAGCTTAGAGATAGGATGCATGTAGCAACCCACCGAGAGTTGTGCGTTGTGCGAGTATAGTAAGTTAATCCTCTTTGCTTGGTGAAAGGCTGTAGCAACGTTTTTCAATAGGCTATTGCAATGCTTATCTATAAGTTAATTAGTCGCATCTAACTGCCTGAGAAGGTAAGAGGTGGAATGCATTAAAGCAAAGTATGCATTGTTCCTAGAGATAGGCACGGTCTTATGCTCGACGCAACCATGCACTATAGAGATATAGTCAAGCGGCTGACCACCGAGAGGTGTGCGATGAGTTAGTGTGACGAGTTGGGATTACTCGAGCGATTTAAGATAATAAACATTAATATGCGTTAACAGTTGTTGCATATCTACTAATTCTCATCTCAAGTCTTTCATTGCTCAATCTGTTTAGTTAGGAGTAGGGGTAGTGTGTAATTCATTAACTTCTTCTTATTCATCGCCTCAAACGCATTGCTTCACAAATGTATTGAGTTACAAGCCCCTGTGTTCGACCTCGGATCATCCGAGAAACTTGCATTCTCATTATACTTGGCGAGAAGGCAAGAAAACTTGTGATAGGAACGTATGGTCATTGCATACTAGATGAGCGCATACTTTCCATTCCAATGCATGACCTCTAACGTATGGGTACAAACGCATAACATAAAGGCATGCATCAAACAATAAATTCCCCTTCCCCCCTAAAAGTAATTTTATTTTATTAACAACAAGTTTTTGGCGCCGTTACGGGGGACTTGGAAGCTAATAGTTTGTTAAGTTTTGTGTTTTCGCAGGCACCCCTTTTAGTCTTGGGCGTATTATAGCTTGAGCAACCAAGTTGCAAACAATATTTGAAGTGTAGGCAATACGCCGAAGTGTAGGCAATACGCCGAAAGTTAATGTTGACCCCGAGATAGAAAGGCTATCTGTCGCATGAGCTGGAAATAGTCTTAAGCGCATGTCAGCCAACATGCGTCCAACAATTGCTAGAAGCTCCAATGGTCAGGACAACGAGTTCCTTGACCTAACCAGTTGAGATCAATCTCCTGCATGGAAGACTCCTTGCGGTGGGTTCACTCCAATTTCTCCAAGGATGTCTTCTACTTTATCTTTACTTTGCTTTCCTAGTTAACTTTAGTTTACTTATTTGAATATTGTCATTTGGGATTTACGGCTGCTTTCTTGGATGAATTTGCGTTTGCTCTTCACTCGGTGCGATGGTTCGGAAGAAGAATTTTCTCTATCATTCAACGCATGGCTATTTCACTACATGAATCCTAAGTATTGACGAAATTGATATTTTGCTCATAGGTCCTTTCTTGTTATCTTTTATGCATTATCCCTCTGAAATTCTTCTTTGCCTGCTTGCTTTCTTATGCGTTGATAAACCAGCATCCATGATACTTACAATTATAACTCACTACATCCTTTAACTAAAAGTTGCATAGCTCACCCCACTTTAGTAGCCTTTTCAAAATTTGGCAGTTTAAGTTTTATTTTGTGCAAACCTTTGTTCAAACATTTGTTACCGCATTCCTGTTGATTTTGTCTTTAGCTTTGCGGCGAGAGCGCTACCAACCTTTAAGTTTGGGGGTGGCAACGATCTCGGAGAATTGCGTTCTTTACATTGTGATCATTATCAAAAAGAAAAAAAAAGAATTTTGAAAATAACAACTCCACTATCAACGCAATGGGGAAACCCATGTTGATAAGAGTTAAGTTGTGAAAGGCACTTACCCGTAGTTGGATATCCACATGACACACATGGGAGCAAGCCAAAACGAAGGTAAATCGCCAGGATCAATGCATATGTGAAACTCCTCTGTGTGGCGCAAGCCAAATTAAGTAAGACATGAGTTGAGTTGAATATGGAACGCAACCGAAGTTGGATGCCCGCATGACACACGTGGGGGAAAGCTAAAACGAAGAGCGCAACCAGGTTCAACGATGCACTCTAATAAGAAATCGAAAACTTTGAATTGTTTTGGACGAACGCATTCTCAAAAGCTAAATGCAAAGTTGCAGGGAATGAATAAAAAGTTTTTTAGCAGAGGATTGCCAGATTTTAAATTTAGAAAATATCTCTTTGAAGAAGTAGCAAAAGTTGTGGAGAGCGTGGCTTCCAAGGTTAGAGGTATGGGTGAATTATATTGTGAAAAGCAGGTCATCACAAAGGAAATCTAGAGGATAAATTTTGAATTTCCGAAGTATAAGGCATGCTTGAGGACAAGCATGATTCTAAGTTTGGGGGTGGGATAACTGGCAGAAATGCCAGTTATTATAAGCCTTTTATTTAGAATTATGAGGGCTAACAAGTAGAAAACGCGGTGATAATAATTAGACTTTGTGAAAAAATGAGTTTTGCGTCGATCATAACCTAAATCCTTGCTAACCCCAATATTATGCGTTATTCCGTTTCAAAATGTCTATTTTTGTAGCTATCGCATGAATCAAACGTATGTGCTGGAAATAAGAAATCGCAAAATCAAACGCATGTGCTGAAGTCAGGCGACCGCAAAGACAATCGCATTCGGTGAAGCCAAGCTATCGCATAAACGAACGCATACGTTATCGCATACATCCATCGCATGGAAGTTGTAGCCATCAACTACATGCATCCATCGCATGAAAGTTGCGGCTATCGATTGAATGCGTTCATCACTTGAAGATTGCGGCCACAAAGTGATAACCTTAACTAGAAAGGTGATCGTAAGATGGGTGGAATGCGTTGATACTTCAGTTGAATCAAGCTCGAACGCATACTTAGGGAGTATCAACAAGATAAGATGATGTAATATTGCCCATACTACGACAAAGGCAGCAATGAGACATAACGCAATCATGATTGCTGTCGGCGTTTAAACTCTATAAATAACCCCTTGGACCTTCATTTCAAGGCATCCTAGCTTCTGCCTTAAAGCAGATACTTGCGGTCACAGATGAGAGCATGGGCGAGATATTCTTTGAGGATTCTTCACCTCCATAACCCATGTCGACCAGAGCTTTCGCCAGAGTTAGAGCTCGAGAAAGACGTTTCCACCATCCATCCATGGCACCACCAGCAGCCTTGACGCATAGCCTTACATTTCCTTTCTGATCTCTGTATTGTATTACATTTTGGGCTTAAGATACTTACATTCTGTAATCAATGCATTTCCAAATTCCTTCAACGCCATCTTCTTCATCTTCTTTATCTTTATCATCGTTTATTTATCAAGGGCGACCGCATACTCAATCGTGTAGCTAGAGATAGGACGCATGTAGTAACCCATCGAGAGGTATGTGTTGTGCAAGTATAGTAAGTTAATTCTCTTTGCTTGATGAGAGGCTGTAGCAACGCTTGTCGATGGGCTATTGCAATGCTTGTCTATAAGTTAATTAGCCGCATCTAACTACCTAAGAAGGTAAGAGGTAGACTTCACTAAAGCAAAGTATGCATTGTTTCTAGAGATAGGCACGGTCTTATGCTCGACGCAACCATGCACTATAGAGATATAGTCATACGGCTGACCACCGAGAGGTGTGCAACGCGTTAGTGTGACGAGCTGGGATTACTCGAGCGATTTAAGATAATAAACATTAATATGCGTTAACGTTGTTGTATATCTACTATTCTCATCGTAAGTCTTCCATTGCTCAATCTGTTTAGTTAGGAGTAGGAGCAGTGTGTAATTCATTAACTTATTCTTTTTACTTTTATTCATCGCCTCAAACGCATTGCTTCACAAACGTTATTGAGTTACAAGTCTCTGTGTTCGACCTCAGATCACCCGAGAAACTTGCGTTCTCGTTATACTTGGCAAGAAGGCAAGAAAACTTATGATAGGAACGCATGGTCATTGAATACTAGATGAACGCATACTTTCCATTCCACTGCATGACCTCCGACGCATGGGTACAAACGCATAACATAAAGACATGCATCAAATAATAAAATGCATTCCCCGTGCCCCCTAAAAGTAATTTTATTTTATTATCAACACCCAGCAAGGCAGGACAAACGTCACCAATAGGGTGATCAGATGCCCCTTCATTGGGATGAGACACTCTCAACCATTAGGTAGAGCCAACTCTTGGAACTGCACCTAACAGTCACCATTTGTTCGGTCCAAAACTGTTAACCCTTAACAATTCCGCGTAAGCGTAACCCCTCGTTTTCGACTCCAGAGTCCCGCCCTAATGCTCCCACCGTAGGGAAAAAGCATATTAGAACAAGAGACTAAGAAACCTTATCCTATACAGGAGATCAAATAAAGAAACGTGCAAAACTACCATCCTATAGGGGGACACTCCCAAGGTGCCTCGAGGCGATGCACATAAACTTTATCCAACCTAATGAGAGAGACCGTGGGATATGTTGTCACACATCCCACTCCCACTTACTATGAACATTCTCTCCATCCACCTTGATATTGACCTACCCAAATACCATCCTTTAAGGGGATACTCCCAGGGTGCCACGAGACCAAGGATAGATCTCACGGTGTGAACAATGAAGGAAGAAACGCGAGAGGTTTAAATGAAGCATCAGATGCCCCAAGTACCTCCCACCGAATGTTCGACCTAGGGGTTCATTAACTTAGACAATCCAGCTACTGATTTTAATCTAAGTCCGCTCAATCCGCTAAAAAAAGCACTTTTGTCTTTAAAATTAATCAAGTTCAAGTAGTCACATTAAACTCTGATGGACTGTCCTCAAATTTGCATGTATGCATCAAATCTATCTAATTCACCTTTCCAGGTAGGTTCCCAGGTAGGGGTGTTCCGTTTCCGTCACCTTAAATACCCCAGCCTAGATAGAACCCGCCTTAGACAAAAGGTCCCTTATAGATATATTTGCTACACTTTAACCTTTTATTAGTCATTTAATCCTTTAAACTGACTAAGAGATTAAAGCCTAAGGTTGTTAATCTTATTAGAACCGTGATCTTAAGTCTATCTCCACCAAGTTTTAAAACAATTTTAAAACCATGATTCAAACCTAAGTTCGCATGCATGTCTTTCTTATAGATTTTAGGTCTAATTTCCTTATAACCTTTATAAAAGAAGCAACTAAAACCACATTGCCACACAACTAGGTATTTATAACACTTATAAATTTAACCTGTGTGTCATGCTTCATGCAATATCCGTTCATTACTATACATAACTTTTATATACAAGTAACGAACCAAGCATGCATGCTCCATACATCCTTATACTATAACACTTATAATATAAAGATGATGTATGTTTATGCTTTATGCATTCATAAATATCACTCTTATATAATATGATGCATGAGCATGCTCTTACGTAATTTAAATCATGCTTCTCTAAATCATAACACTTATAATAAAGAGATTATGCATGACCAATGCATAACCTAAGGTGGGATTTCTTCTATATGACATACAATATGACATATAATAAGCATACATCCTATGTACATTCATACGGGATTAATGGACCAGGATAAACCACCTTAAAACCAGAAAGAAAAAATTCTATCTATTACATTTTCCATCGAGCAAACAGGTTCACAGGCGAACCGGGTCTTGAATCACCGGACGAAGCTCCCATCGTTTAGTAAATGCGGCTAGTATACGATCTTTTAGCTACGATCGAGTACCAATAACTATGCGATAAAGCATGAGGTACTCGGTCGTTTAGTGCACAAGACAAAAACACGTGAGTTCTAAACGATCGTTTAGATGACAACGTAGTTGTGAAGCATGATCGTCTAAACAATCACTTAACAAACGATAAGTAAACAATTTACTCCGCGATCGTATAGTCAGGAACTAAGCGATGAAGCTTGCTGAGCTACATGATCATCTAGTGCGCGCACGTCAACCTACTGCCGAGTATTCAATACTCAACGATCGTCTACCCATCGTTTACACGACCCGATAAACACTTGGTCATCTTCATCCTCGAAGAACACCAACCCTTGCCTTGAAGCTTCTTCACGAACGACTCACAGACTAAAACAAATTTGAAAATACAGACTCGATAGTAAGTTAATACGCCTAAAATGTAGGGGCCCTTATAATTAACTTCAAATGTAAAAGTTTAAACAATCCAGAGGATTCGTCCCATAAACTCTATTAATCCCACATCCACAAACTATTTAACGCTTAAACAGAGAGTAAAAATGCTTTTACCCACTGAGAAAGTGAATGTTATTCTTTGCATCAATGAATTTGGAATATCAGAACCTAGCTCTGATACCAATTGAAGGAACTCTTATCAAAGAGTACCTCGGAGCGGAAGCGAGATCGTTCCAAACTCATTGTGACAAAATTAACGCATTCACAATTAAAGGGAATAGATATGCAATATACAACAAATTACCGACATGCTTTGAAACTTAAACAACAAGAGAACAAGAAACATACCAGTTGAAGAACCCTTCTTCACTTTATAACTTGTTCTCGTACAAGGGCTCTTCCTCTTGCTCTCGCTGAGAATGTCCAAGCAATCATCCACCAACAACCCGATCGTCTACCCACAAACGGCCTCCACACGAACACAGCAACGGGGAGGACACCACCACTTAGAACCCTCGGTATTTTTGGTGTGAGAATCCAGAAGGTGTGGGCTCTATTGGATTTAGTAGAGGGAATGAGGAAGAGAAGATCGTATACCACGACCAAGCAAGTGGGAGAAAGGTGATGTCTATCGTATAGACGAGGCTTGATCGTTTAGGAAGAGGTACACGATCATTTAGTAAATAGGTCGCGATCGTTTAGGAAAAAGCTAGACAATCATTTAGAAAATCCTATGCGATCGTTTAGTAAGTTGTGCGCGTGTATACGATCGTTCGTTGAGCTATCATGTAGGCTCTCGGTTTGCTATGCGATAGACAATATACACTTCATGTGAGCGAATGACCGATCTCTTTGCAAAATGAAAACAATTTTCATTTTATTCTTCAATTACGAAAACTGAAAGCAATCTCCCACTATCACACGGTTACGAAGAAAATGTCGGCACAATTATCCCATAATTGTCCAAAAATAAATAATAAATATAATCATATTATATTTATTAACCTATGGTTTAATATCACATCAAGTGCAACATATGAACCATAGTCTTTTCTCTTCCACTAGATATAAATCATATTTATATCCATTTTCCTCCAATTAATGTATCTCATACATAATGTCAATCATATCATATATAATTAACCAGTTTAATCATATCATATATATAATCGAACTCCCTCCTGTCAATTTGAACACTTCAAGCTGACCCAAAAACTAATTCTCAACTTGAATCCATTGAGCTACCAAGGGGATCTTATGGACCTAGGCTCGAAGCTCTAACGGTACGTGAATAGCTTACTAAACTTTTTAGCCACGAGATCCACCATCCGTTAACTGCCAGGCATTCCACTAAAGACCATCAGCTGCATTCTTCTCACCATAGATATATTTTTGTGTCCATTGGATATAACCAATCAACAGTACGATAACCCTTCACATATGCTCATAAGTACAGTTGGACCAACTTACCATTTTATCCCTATAGTTACATCTAACTCCTTAAGTACGACTGATCCCTCTAATGAATAATACAACATAGTTTTACTATGTGTGGACACCTCTCGAGCCATGAGAAAGTGTGTGGTGCCACATCATTCAAGCCCCAGAATCAGCCCTTAAGGGAGCAATCTATCTACTTACCCCTGCTTTAGGGAAGGAGTGAATTCCATCTTGTGTAGTTGAGTTCCCAGCTCCTAAATCATACAAATCCCCCAAAGTGGTAGGTTTTAGTCGACGATCTGGCCACTCACACCCATGCAAATCAAATGACCGCCCTAAAGGCAGGACTTTCCAACTCACTCAGAATTAAGGTCATGTTACCTATGGTCATCCTAGTGAAGTGAAGTCTCTGTCATGAACGATGTTATATAACGAGACTATAACACTTCGTGGTCCGATCTTATATAAACTCTTTGTATAAGACGCCCCTGCTCGCATGTCCCCACATGAATGATCAGGATCAGACCATCAGTAGCAAGTCATAACACTTGTAACTATTCTACAAAGCGGGTCGCATCTGTAATGTTACTAGAATAAGGTTTCCCTCATATATCCATATACTATAGACCATTTTGGTTATCACTTAAGACATGATCCACCTGTATGTCTCCACATACATGCTTAAGTTATAAACGACAACCAGGGATCTTAGTTTATTGGTTTGTGGTAAAGCAAATAAAACATCCAATGTTCATAGATAGAAAATATCATATATTATACATCACAAGCGTTTGTTCAAAACTGTGTTTACAAACTACAGGAAACGAGAGTTTAGGGTATCATCCCCAACAAAGCCGAGCATGGATCTCACGTTGTGAACATACAAGCACATAGGAGCAAAACTTGATATAAACATCTCGTTTTGTACTTTTCCTCCCACTTAAGTGTCCTACCATATTTTAGGGTTATTTAATTTAGATAAATCCAGCTAAGACAATCAATCTAAGTCTATGCCTATTATAACTCTTATAAGAAAGGTCTTTACACTATTTTCTAGGTGAGTTAAACCATTTTAACTAACATAGTGACATTACATACTAACATTAAACTATGATTAATTCAACTCATTTTGCGAGTATGTTCCCAAGTAGAAGGTGTTTCGTAAACCGTCAACTTAAATACCTCCAGTCTTAGACGGGAACTTTACCATGCTTTTCCTACTTAGTTCATTAAAACTATTTTAATACTAAGTAAGAAATAATTCTAATCCTATTAGAATTAAATTAATCTTAGGTCTAATTAATTTTAAAAAGTTTAAAATTAATTGATTTATCCTATGATCCTATGTTTGCGTACAATTCTTGATTATAGATTGACAGTTTCTAATCATTAATTTTTAAAACTATTTTCAAATTTTAATGATTGGCCCTATAATTAATGGTTCAATTTAATTAAAAAAACATATTCTAATGAAATAATTAAACCATAAATAATGCATTACATGAATATAATATAATAATTATATTATTACTATGAATGTGTCATGCACAATGCATCTTGATTTTCATATTTAATTAATGTAACTCCTTATATTAAGCTAAACATGAAAATCATACAAGCATGCTCATCATATTGCATTAAATATAACTTTTTATATTTAACCTATGTAATTACATGCTTCACGCTTCATTAACTTCATCAATTTAACATAACCATTATATTAAATAAATCATGCATTATATCATACATTATAACTAATATAATATATAAAAATGCATGATCATGCTTAATCTAAGGTGAGATTATATCTAAATGACATCCATAAAGCATTTAAATAGCATATGAACCGATTAATTGGCCCTTAGGATAAAATCAAAGAATAAAATTACATTTTATTTTACAATTTTTATCCTAAAAAGTCTTCAATCGCTCTAAAACTAGACCAAAATTGCTTGAACCGTCCGAAAACAATTTAAATCGGGCCAAAAATCGCTCGAACCGGTTAAAACCTAGCCCAATCAATGAACTGGATAAAGTAGTTAATGAACTGCTGAACCAGTCAACGAACCACACGCCAAACGCCAAACCAAACCACTGAAGAATCGACCGAACTACTAATTTCCCGCCTCTGAATTCATCGTTCAACTTTTGATTTCCACCGTTTTTGGTCAAATTTGGTCTCGATTTTCACTGATCTTATCTGAAAGAGGCCTAATGTAGACCCAGACTTACATAAGACTTAATTTGAAATTTAAATGTTCAAAACGCAGTGCCCTGACATGAATGAATCACATAAAAAGTTGAAAATTCTAAATATATATATATATATCAGACCATTCTCAGATTTTAAGAACAAATTAACATAGAAAATAAAAATCTAGAAACCCTTACTATCGTTGACGACTCTGGGCTTCACCAAGGATCTATGATTCTGCAAATCACATGAACACCACGAAAATGGTTTGACCACTAATTTCCTTGGTCTAGTGAGGTAAAAGGAGATGAGATCCTTTGAGTGAATTTTTCTACAAAGAAAATTTTTCAAAAAGACTAAAAGAAGAGAGGAAATTTCTTCGTATTTTTTTTCTTCATGATGTTGAGAGAACTACATGGAAAGAGAGGAGAAAGTTTGGAGAAGATCTCCCTCCCACTCCCATATAACTCCCCACGTTGAGGAGTTTGTTATATATATATATACTTACTTATTTAAATTCATTATTTATTTAATTAATAAATTAAATCAAATTTTAATTTATTAAAATTAATCAAATAATTATTAATTAATCAAATTAATTAATAATAATTAAATATCTCATATTTAATTAAATGTACATTACAATTATATTCTAATACATTCCTCTCTCATAATCTATAGTTTTAATTCAATTAATTTAATTTGATTTAATTAATTAATTAATTGATGGATTCTCCAATTAATTAATTATTAAATTAAATATCACATATTAATTTAACCTTATAATTGAATCACATTCAATTATTTTTCTCTCATATTATCTATAGTTTTAATGTGCATCTAATGCACATTAATTTTAACCTATAGTTTTAATATGAATTTTATTCATATTAAATTTAATATTTAAACTCCTTCAAATATTTAATTCTCACATAAATTAATTTTGAATCATATTCAAAATAAATCTATATTATAAAGTTTAATTAAAATATAAACTTTATATTATAATGTATCACCATACATTATATTCTTTCCTTTAGTAAATTTGAACATTTCAAATTACTTTAATTACCTCAATACCCTTTATGAGCTACTAGTGGGACCTAATGGACCTACAGATCAAAAGCTCCAACGATAAGAGATTAATTGGCTAAACTCATTAGCCAAGTTAATTAATATTGTTAAATGTGGGTACACTCCACTATAGACCCACAGTTGCACTCTTCTAACTGTAGATATATTTCTGTGTCCACGAATATTAATCTATAATAGCAAGTTAGTTCTTCACGAGTATTCATAACACCAATTGGGTCAAATTACCATTTTACCCTTAGGTTACCTCTATATCCTTAAGTACCAGTGCTCCTTTAATGAACACCCTATTTGTGATCTAACCACTAAACAGAAACCTTTCTCGAGCCAATGAGAGGGTAAGGCCCTTTGCTCAAGACCTGCAGACACCATTTAAGGGAACACTTATCTACTTATCCTAAAGTTGGGAATGAGTGAATTTCATCTTGTATAATTATGTTCCCAGTTCCCCACTCAATCTTGTCCTCAAAATGGTAGGCTTATCGAGTTGGCGAACTGGCCACTTTCACCCATACAAATCAAAGGACAACCCTCGTGAACATGAATCCATAATCCACTCAGGATTGAGACTAAGTTTTCTAGGTCATCCTAGTGAAATAGAAACCTAATTAGTTAACGATGTTGCACCTATCGGTTACTATTTCACAGTCTAGTCTTATGCAAACTCATTGCATAGGATACCTCCAGTCGCATATCCCTCATACGAACGCGTTAGATCATTGTGTTTGTATCAAATAAAAAGTAGGTTGTATCCATAGTGTGACAAGAATAAGGTACCCAGCCTTATCCTTATATTATAGACCCTTTAGGTTGTATCTTGAACATTGATCCCCATATGTCTCCACATACAGTTCAAGATTCATACAACAATCTAGGACGTTAGTTTATTGGATTATGATTATTTAGACAAGATAAAACAATAACAATTTATTGAAATAAACATCAATAACACTTTATTAATGATTGGTCAAATGTTACATTTACCATCTACGAGTTTTAGGGCATAAAACCCAACAATTGGAAGATGAAAGTATTGCCAAGTTCAATGCTCGCATCCTGGACGTTGTAGACGAATCCTTTTCTCTTGGTGAAAAGATGTTTAAAGAAAAATTTATTAGAAAGATTCTGCATTCACTACCAAAAAGATTTGATATGAAAGTTACTACCATTGAAGAGGCCCATGATATTGCTACCTTGAAGGTGGATGAGTTGTTTGGATCTTTGCGAACCTTTGAATTGATCTTTAATAAAAAAAAATAATGTTATAAGAAAGGTAAAGGTATAGTTTTTCAGTCCAATTCTAATGAAGATCAAACTCGAAATAAAGGCAAAGATGCGGAAGAAAATCTTTCTGATACTCTTATATGGATCGAATCATGAGCAAAAGCGTTAGGATTGTCTTGCATTCAATTTTTCCATTTTATATGAAAAAAACAAGACATAAATAGGATAAACAACATACTTAGCATGCATAAAAGGGAGAAACAAAGGGGAAGAACGGTTCTTACTTTTGTAGACTCTCGAGCTCCTCGAAATTTCTCTTGTTGTTGTTCGAATGAACATCTCCTGAACGATCACGTAAACTACCACAAGAATAACCTTATTGTTCTCTATGATTTTAAGAGTTGGATGAGTGGTCTCCAATCCTTGAAAGAGGAAGAGGTAGAGAGATTGTAGAGAGGAAATCTTTTATGGAGGCTAGGGTAAGTTTTTCATAAAGACCAATTTTACTCTAAATGGGCTAATATGATGATTATATAATGAGAAGGGTTCTCTTCTCCAAGTAATTCCCTTATCCTTGGTGCCAATTAATTAAATAACTCCTTATTTAATTAATTGACTCGTTAATTAAATAAACAAATACTAAATCTAATTTAATATATATAGTTAATTAATTAATATATATAAACATCACATGTTTATATTCTTCCACCTCTCTATCATTTCTTAATAAATTAGTTAACCATTAATTAATAAATTAAGTAACTATTTTAAATCATATTTAATATAGAGTTAATTAACATTTATATATTACATATTTATATGTATACATCTCTTTATGAATCTAATTCATATAAATCCAATATTTGAATCTCATTAAAAAATATCTCTCCTACATAATTTGAATTATAGATCACATCTATAATTAATTATATATTAATTACATCAATATACAATTTCCTCAATTGATTTAAACATTTAAAATCATTTCTCATTAATATCCTTTAGTGAGCTAACAAGGGCGACCTGGTGGATCTACAAATCAGAAGCTCCAATCATATGAGATTAATTGGCTAAACTCTTTAGCCAAATTAATCAATATTCGTTAACTGTGGGTATATTCTACTAAAGACCCACAGTTGTACTATTTTCACTATAGATATATTTTTGTGTCCACGGATTAGACCAATAACAACAAGTTAGTCATTCACGAGTATTCGCAACACCAATTGGGTCAAAATACTGCTTTACCCTTGAGTTACCTCCATTATATGTAAACTCATTGTATAGGATACTCTCACTCGCATGTCACCTACACGAATGCGTTGAATTATTACATTTGTATCGATTACAAAGTAGATCATATCCATAGTGTCACCAGAATAAGATACCCAACTTTATCCCTATACTATAGACTCTTTAAGTCGTATCTTGAACATTGATCCCTATATGTCTCCATATACTGTTCAAGACTCATAAGATAGACTTGGATATTAGTTTATTGGATTTAGGATTATCAAGACAATATAAAATATAACACAATCAATAACATTTATTGAAATGACATCAATAACTTTTTATTGATGAAGTAACATAATCAATAACATTTATTAAAATAACATCGATAACTCTTTATTGATGACGGTCAATTGATTACATTTACTATCTAGAGTTTTAGGATATAAAACCAAACAACTTTGTCCTTGTTAACTAAGAAACTCAGTAAAGTTATAAAACACTTGGATAAGGGGTTTGGGAACTTCCATATTTCACATGTCAAAGACAACAGTAGTAACAGCAACTCTATTATGCACAAAAAATTTAAACCATCTAGAAGAAAAAAGAGAAAGTGAATGCTCAGGGTAGCAAAGATCAAAACTTCAAGTGCAGAAAATACGAAGGGTTTCGCCATTTCCAAGTTGAGTGCCTGATGCATTGTGAATATGATGAAATAATGGTATATATTGCGATGGTGGTGTATGCGTTGTACATGCAAATTTTCCTAGCAAAATTCAAGTATAAATCCTACTAGGTTGCCTAGTAAGCCCAAGGTCGAACACGGGGACTATGAAAACAGTGTACAACGGTAATTTTAGATTCCTTTGCGGTGACAAACAAAACAATAAGTTGGTTGGTATGTTTTTTTTAAAATATAAATCCTATGCAACGAAATTGAGAAAAGAGTTAATAACATCGAAAGTTATAATGAGTATGCGGGGACGGGTTGAGAAGGGATTTAACTAACACTTCCTAAGATTGCGTTCAAGTTATGCGATCATGCTACACACATACAACAACAGGTCATCTCTCAATGCAAATGTTATAGCTCCTAAATTTAGGACGCATTCGATGTATACAACGATGTCTATAGGACTTATTTCTAAGCCTCTATTCTTGTCTATGCGATGATGAATGACACACACATACACAAGGTGACCGCATACTATCATATTCTATTTCTAGGGTGCATGCGATGCATGTTAGCAAACAGATCTTATCTCTAAGTTTCTATCTCTTGCTTATGCAGTTCTAATCTGACTTTCTCAAGCCTAGATTCTAACCTAGCTCTCTCAAGTCTAGGTTCTTTCTTTAGACTCTCTCTCAAGTAGCTCTAAAGGGTGATGGACGCATACATAAGACAAGATGATCGCATAAAATTAAGATCTTAGGTTCTGCTACTTAAGTGCTTCTCAACCCATTTGAAGCTTAGTTACTCATGGGTAATGTAAAGAGAGTGAACAGATGTAGAGATGCAAATTCCATTTTATAAATAAAATCAGAATAGAGAATGACAATGGAAGTAGGGATAGTGAGTCTGGTAGCAATGTCTTGCTTCCCAAGCCTTTTACACTGTGATTTTCTCTACTTTGCCCAAAAGAATGTTCTTACTTTTGCAAGAATCGGCCCTTTCCTCGGAACTCTCTCGAGCTAACCAGAAACGATCTTCCGGCGTCTTCTCTCTTCACTCATCTCCGCCTTCTAAGTATAAAAATTACAAACTATGGCTATTTATTATCTCTAAGTATATGGCGAGAAAGAACTCCAGAATTCTGAACTGCTGAATGGAAAAGAACTATTTCAACGAAGGTGGCCTTTGGTATGTATAGAGCTTCAGGGTGAAGGGCTTTTCTCTCAAATGATTGCACTGATGGGATGTCATTAAATCTCTGTCTGATGCGCCGATTAATTGTCACCGAAAAGTTGAGTGTACTTGCTACAGTGTTGTCATTAACGGCTTGTCAACTAAATTCGGATTTGACCGTCATCAGCCTTCTGTCCCATCGTGATTTATTAAGCTTTCACCTTGATGCGCCGTCTCTATACGGCCATCTTCTTGAGTAGATCTTCGCGAATGCATACGATTGCATAGCTTTGCGGTAGCAATCTTCTAATGCGCTCGGACGCTGAATTCCTCCAATGCATTTTCCTGCATAAAATACGTAAATTAACTGCTTTAATGCGATGGGTGCATGCGATCGCAATGTTCTCAATTTAATGCTTTTGGACATGATTTTACATATTTTTACCATCGCAATCCTACATTGTTTTATATCTTTGCGTTGTAATAACATGCATTTCTACCCGTTATCAGTGCCCAAATTATCTGAGAAGACAAAATAGAGGATATTCAGTGTCTTTTTCAGATGATGAGTCTGATTCAAGTAGTGAATTTGATGAGGAAATTAGTTCTTTGACTATTTGTGTTGCATCTAATAGTACTGAAGAGCTTGAGATATCTAATAAAATTTTGAGTAAACACTCAAGGGCATCCAATCATGCTTCCATCTACGTTGATAATTCGTCATTAGAAGAAGTATATGAAAAGTGGAAGAAAAACTTACTAGTTTTAGAGTTGCAGAAGGAACGAAAAGAAAATTAATTAAAGACAATCATCATCTGTTAAGCACCATTTCTGAGTTAAAAAAGGAGTTGAGGGCATCAAAAGTTGAACTTGAATCGATGTCAAAGTTTGTTCGAATGCTTAATTCAAGCACAGATGATCTTAACGAGATCTTGTCCTCTGGTAAACAATCATGTGATAAGTGTGATATTGGATTCAATCAGCATAGAAAATACATTTACAAAGGTGAACCATCATCTATGAATCACTTTGTTCCAGTCTAGAATTCACCAATGTTGACCTCTATGTCTAAATAATAATGAGAGGAAGAAATGGATTTGTCATTATTGTGGCAAAGGACACATTCAACCCTATTGCTTTCGCTTGTATGAAGAATCAGTCATTCATCATCTTGGAATATTCAAGAAAAACATGGTCCGTTACAAACTCTAACAAATATGTGCCTAGAAACAAAATGGAATAGAGGGTTAAAAAAGTGAGTCAGTAGTGTGAGACAAGATGTCAAGTGGCTCTTACTTCTTTACAATCATCTATCAAAGAAAATTGGTACTTTGACAGTGGTTTCTCCATGCATATGACAGGAGAGAAGAATTTTCTAACTGGTATAAAGTCATGCGGTCCTGAACATGTTATTTATGGTGATGCTGTTAAAGGAAGATTTATTGCCAAAGAAAAACTTCAATATCCTGGACTTCCCTCTCTTAATGAAGCTATCTTTGTGAAAGGCTTATCAGTAAATCTCATCAGCATAAGTCAGTTATATGACCAGGGCTTCAATGTTAATTTCTCAAAAGATAGATGTCTAGTGACTGATAGTGATAATTCTCTTATCATGACAAGTACGTGATCTTCTAATAATTGTTACTTGTGAACTTTTGATATTGTTCATCATGTTTGTAACATTCTTTGGCATAATGAATTTGTGCTCTCTCCCCAAAAAAGCAGAATAGTCGAGTGCAAGAATAGTATTTTTCAGAAGATGACTCTTGATATGATGCAACTTCAGATTCTGCAGAATGAGCCTAAAATGAGTATGGTCAGAAAAATTACTCTCTAAGATATAATAATAAACAGATGAAAGTTGTGGCAATAATTCAATTTGAATCCCTCGTGGCATTTTTAGATCTGTGCAAGATTGTCTTATAGTAGCCAAAGATATTTTATCAAGGAAAACCAAAGTGGGTTGATTTAACTTCCATAAGCAGAAAAATGTTGATTGTGATTACTGAAGAAACTAAGGTTGCAAGTGGTGACCAAAATTTTGATAATGTTGATATTACTGTGATAGAGTTTATGAATTACATTGATCTTGTTGTGTCTATTAATTATGTTAACCATGTTGTTAATCATGCTGAGTTGTCTGATATTTTGATTGTTGCTTATGTTAAAACTGTGATTGATCATACTATGGCTGTTGAGATATTTATTGAGACTCATATGTTGTGTGATGACATTAATAATACGATTCTTACTGAATCTTTGGGTAAAGACTTTATGTCTCTTGATATTGCTAAAGAATCTATGGTTTTAACTAGAAGTGTTGAAAATATAAGTCAAGTCACATGTCTATTATTTCATCTGAAAATATAAAGAATGTTAAGTCTCTGATTGTTGATCAAGTTGAATTCAATGCTTATGTTGATACTGAGATTGATTCCCAAGAAACTATTGATCTTGTTGTTTTTTAGGATTTTGATAATACTTCTACTAGCATCAATTGTGTATATGAGGTGAATAAAGTTATTATTGTTGCTTAAACTAGTCAGTTGGATGCCTTTTATGTGAATGTATTAAAGGATGACATTGCTTCTGTTGATGTATCTACTAGTGTTACTACTAAAAATTGGTCTTTTATTTTTGGGGTGACTGAGAATTTGATTGTTGATAGTGATATGGTTGACAAAATGGTTGTGAGCTTTTGTAGTTCATGTGCTAGTAAAAATGTTGTTGAAAATGTTGACAGACTTGTCTCAAATAGTTGCATGATGCTACAAATAAAATTGTTGCTAATCAAGAAGAAACTAAGGTTCTTGAAAATAGTGTTCCTGTTGTTTTTGCGAATGTGGCTTATGATTCTGTTGAGATTAAATGTGTTTATATCGTTACTTCCTGTAAGACTGATAACGTTTCAGAAGATATTCTTGAAAATGTTGTTGCCTTAGTCTTAGTCTATGCTAATATTGGTAATGCAAATAGTTCTGCTAAGTTAGAGTTGTCTAAAAAGGATGGTATTGGTTGTGACTTAGTCAGAGGTTTTCCTCATTTGTCTGTTGTGGTTCTTGAGAATCTGGTTACTGAGAATGTTATTCCATCTGACCCTGGCTCTACTTGTGATGTGTATGAAGCTAGTTCTTCTAAGTTTGATGTTATTGAAAAGAATCTTGAAGATATTGTTGTGACTAAAAAGTTTTTCGTTTGTACGGAGAGTCCCGTAATTAGTCAAACACCTAGTGCTAAAAATATTGTTTTGTCTGTTATAATCATTCTTGAAGTCATGGTTCCAAATAATGTTGAAGAAATTTTTGAAAAAGAAAATGTTGCTAGAGTTGAGCACATGTCTGAGGACATTGAAGAAATTGGTCCAAATATTGTGAAGAACACTGGAGAGAATATTTATGATGATGATATTCCTCTGATTTCCTTTAGTAAGAAGAAGATGATGAAAATTAAGGATATTGATGACTCAAGTCCTAAGGATAGTTTTCATCCTTATGAGAAGAATAGTTATGTACCTCAAGATTTTATCTTTGAGGAAGATATTCTTTGCTATATTGATCCTATTATTCCCAATCCATTGCTCGCTGATGTGAATATTGTTGGGTTTGATACCCTAAATCTCATGGTTTTATAGTTCGTAATTGTATTATACAAAATATTTTATTTATCTAATAAAATAAGAAGTATTTTATTCGACATTTAATTGCATTAACCCATAAAAATAAATAAACTAAGATCCAAGGTTATCAGTTGTAACTTAATCATGTCTATGGAGACATACAGGTGGATCATGTTTAAGTGATAGCCTAAACGGTCTGTAGTAGATAGATAAGGTTGGGTACCTTGTCCTATTGACACTACGAACGACCTACTTTGTAGTTGTTACTGTTGGGGTTGATGCCCTAAATCTTGTGGGTTCTGTAGTTAATTGTAATGTACAAACAATTTTATTTATTTAATAAAATATGAGATATTTTATTCAACATTTAGTAGCATTAATCCACAAAACCAATAAACTAACATCTAAGGTTATCTTCTGTAGCTTAAACATGTATGTAGAGACATACAAGTAGATCATGTTTAAGTGATAACCTAAATGTTCTGTAGTAGATGGATAAGGTTGGATACTTTATCTTGGTGATACTACGAATATGGTATGCTTTGTAGATGTTACAATTGTTGTAAAGTGCTACAAATGATTTGATCATGATCATTCGTGTAAAGACATGTGAGTGAGAGTGTTCTATACAAAGGAGTTTGTATAAGACCGGACCACGAAATGAATAGTCTCTTTATATAACGTCGTTAATAGTAGAGACTTGCATTTCACCAGGATGACCATAGGTGACATGATCTGAATCTTGAGTGAGTTGTGAACTCCTGCCTATGAAGGCGGTCCTTTGATTTGTATGGGTGAGAATGGTCAGATCGCCGACTCAATAAGCCAACCTTTTTAGGGATTCATCTGATTGGGGAACTGGGAACACTGCTACATAAGATAGAATTCACTCTTTCCCTAATGTCGGGGTGAGTAGAGAAATTGCTCTCTTAAGGGCTAATTTTAGGGCTTGAACAATATGGTGTCATACCCTCTTTTAGCTCGAAAGGGGTTTGGTCATAGTTGGACTATAACTTACTGTTCCTTGAACTATAACTTATTTTTTATTAGAGGAATCATTGGTACTTAAGGAGTTAGATGTAACTATAGGAGCAATACGGTACTTTTGGCCCAATTGTACTTACGAGCCAAAATTATATGAGATATAATTAATATAATGTATATGATACATTATAATATAAAGGTTTATTTGAGAGAAAATAAATATTTGAATATGATTCACATATTAACTATATGAAAGTAATTCATATAAATACTATAGGTTAAATTAATATGAATATGGTTCATATTAAATACTATAATATTAAACTAGTGTTATTAATATATGATATATGATATATATATATATTAATTTGATTAATCATTTGAATTTTTGGAGGAGAGAGGTTTTTATTCTCTTTCTTCCTCATTCTCAAATATAGGCAATATAGAAGGATCCAATTGGTCATGAACATCGTAAGGTGCTGCTCTTCGCAAATCCCAAAAGAAAATCTCTGTACAATTTTCTCCCAATTCAATTTCCTTTCTCTACCAAAATTGAACAAAGCCCACAAAACTTTCGTCCGTTATCTACCCTCCGAGAATACCGAGGTCTTAGCGTGGTGGTGTCCAGTTAATTTGGTTTTGTTGTTGTGTTCGAGAAAGAACGATTTTGTTCGTGACTGTACTGTGAAATTAAAGAGGAACGCAAAGAATTAGTCTCCAAAGGTTAGTGAATTCTTTATCCCTTAATTCCTCTTAAAATTTTTGTAGATGCATGTTTAATTAGGAATGTAAATTCTATTTTTCATCCTCTGTAATTTGTATATTTTTGTAGAATTAAATTGGGACTATGATCCGCTTTAGCTTTGGGTGTCCACACATTCTTTCAAATATGCGTGAAGATATTTCAGAGTTGACCGCTTGTGCCAATAATGAATCAAATATTGAAAAGGTTGGTGTTGATTTTGTTATCAACAAATTTGTTTCATATTTGGGCATTGAAAATTTAGGCTTTAAGGGGCTTGAGTAAGTTAGTATATCTAATATTCCTACCGCTGATCATGTTGATGCTGAAGATGTTGTTGATTCTGTTGTTTTCAATGTTGAGTCTGTCATTAGGGATATATCCTCTAATGATACGTTGTCATCTCAGTCCACTTCTACTGAGTGATTTTTTTATGGCAAAGGGGGAGAATGAGTAGGTTGCGATCGTGAGATTAGGGATCGTGATATATTTCTGTTTTAGTTTGTTCGTATGAGTTGTTTTGGTTTTGGTTGGCAGATAATATTTTCTTTATTTATCTCGTCGAATTTTTTTGTTTTTGGCTTTATGAGTAGATTTTTTTCTTTGGTTTGCTTTCCTCATTTGTTTGTAGATCTGCTGGGGTGATTTTTTATGATTTTCTTCTTATCGTGTTTGTGGTGTTCTTTCCTTTTGTGTGCTGAATTTAGAATATTATTGCTTTTGGTTTTAGGGTAATCCGCATATTGATGTGTAAGTTGTTCTACAAAAGTTTATATGAAAGAGATAGGCTCTCTAGAGGTGTTAGTAAGCATTCTCGATCTCAGCATTACTTATGTTGGTGTTAATTTGCTTCACAACATCTTATCGTCTAGGGCATTCCTCTACTGATTGATGGAGATATTTTTCCTACTAATGATTTTATTGTCATGGATGTTGTTCTCTCTTTTTCTCCTTATGTTGGCTATTGTGTTAAGCAGGGGTAGTTGCTGAAGACTCTGAACATGTGTTGGATGATAAGTACTCTGATGACTATATTGATAGCTCCGTTGATGGGTGTATTTTCATTGGGTATTCCATTATTACATAGTCCTATATGATAGACTCTAGAATAAAAGCAACCGGATTGTTTAGATGTAGCTATCTCGTCTAATTGATTTTGTCTTAGTCTTTCCATCATGTGCATGCTTATTGTTAGAGTTAATAACGCTATCGTGTCCAGTTGATTTGATAACAAGAATTGGTTGTAATGTTTTGTTGTAATCGACAAACTTGAAGAAATTAAACTTATCCCAACTTTTTCGAATAAGTAGACTAAGTGCTTGGATGATCTGATTTAATAAGCCTGATATTAGGATTACAATTGGATGAGACTTCTTTGGATTGGGAACCTTGGTAACATTGTTTTTTTTTCTATATTTATCTTAGCTTTATAAAAAAAAAAAAACATTTATATATATTAAAAAATGCCACATGACACATTTCAATTGGAAAAAGAAAGTGTCACATAGTACATTTCTATTGAGTTGTAGTTCGGCTGTACAAAAAAAAATGGATGCAACTCAATTGCACCTAATTTTTTTCTTCTACAAATTAGAATAGTAACAAATAAGTCTTTATTTTAGTGTTACTTTTTAAATAAATGATGAGAATATGTGGAAGTTGTACTCCAAAGTTTTAAGTAAAACTAAGATGAATAGATTGTATAACAATTGTTTTAAATCTCACAATTGCAACATTATGGTGACACGTGGCATTGTTTTTTAAAAGGAAAAAAATAAATAAAATTACTCACACAATGAACTTTGATGAGAAACTTGAACATGGAATTTGGCAAAGGGAAACTTCTTTTTACAAAAAGAAGCCTTCTCTTATTCTATAAATTTAGATATATGGAATCTGCTTCATGTTCCAATTTCTTGATAATATCCTTCAACCTCAAAAAGAAAAAATTAGAAATAAAATAATGTATATATCAATTGCTTACAGTGGATGCTGATTCTATATGCTCTTTATATATATATATATATATATATATATATATATATATTAAAAAAAAAAACTAAAATGATTTGGTTTTTACTATTGTTCTGAAATTGAAATATCATGTTTTAGTCTTTGAGTATTGTAATTATTCACTAGATATTTTTCATTAGAGTTGTTTGTTAAATAAAAAAATTTAAAAACAAAAAAAAAAAAAAAAACTTTAACGATACATGAGATAAAGAATCAAATCTTTGACCTTGAAATTACAGATTTTATGTTAGTTGAGTTACGATGATTATGACATTTGTTTATTGATATTAGTTAGATTCATTGTTTCCAAATTTGAAACTAAATCTATCCTAAATTCGATCGGTGCCAAGTAAGATTTCGTTGAAATACACAAAAGAAACTTTCTATCAACCAAAAAGAAAAAGTAATAATGCGAGAATCAAACCAAA
>NW_028326568.1:0-4335 GCF_027475165.1 Benincasa hispida
AACCATTACGGCGGTTGGGGTGGCAAGGCCAAGAGCACAAGGGCAAGCTATGACCATAACAGATATACCAAATTGGAGAGCCAACTCAAAACTGTCCATTGAAGAGGGCAACCATGATTTAGGATAGAGATGCAACTTTCCAGCTAAAAACCAGACAATCCAAGTGAGAAAAGAAAGTAAAATTACCTGCAAAAGTATATAAAAAAAAACTAATGTGATCAATGGCAAGCATACAAATGAATAGAGAGATTGGTTTCATAATACTTACCAGAGGCACAAAATACTTGGAGATATGGTCAGCAAATTTCTGAATAGGAGCTTTTGCCAACTGAGATGATTCGACAAGTCGAACGATTTGTGCTAAAGAACTATCTGATCCAATATGTGTTGCCTTTATATGCAATACCCCATTTTCATTCACAGTTCCTTCTATTACCTTGTCGCCCGTCCTTTTCGCTACCGGTTTCGCTTCTCCTGTGATCATACTCTCATTGACATGGCTTTCGCCCCATACGACGAGACCATCAGAAGCTACTCTAGCACCTGGCGTAATCTTAATAACATCATTCTTTTGAATCAATTCACTACTGATTTCCACTTCGCTGATCACATTTCCATGGCCATCGAGAGTTAAGAGTGTCGCCGTCTCGGGAGCCAAGTGTTTAAGCTTCGCAATGGCCTCGGAGGTCTTTCCTTTTGCTAAAACCTCCAAATACTTACCAAGTAGAATGAATGTAATTAACATCGAACTAGTTTCAAAGAAATCTGTACCACTGAAAGTAGGAGACGTAGCTGCTCTTAACACTATATAAACAGAATAGAAATAAGCTGCATTTGTTCCCAAAGTAACCAAAACATCCATATTGGCAGAACCGCGACACAATGCTTTGTATGATCCGATGTAAAATCTCGAACCTACGACGAACTGCACCGGAGTTGACAAATTCCACCTAATAATATGCCCGATGTTCATCATATTGACAACTTTGACATCTAAAGTCTGCTTGATTCCAGGTATATACATGAAGACCATAGAAGTTAAGAAAACAGGTATAGAAAGAGCAGAGCTCCATAAAAGGTACTTATAATGTTGCTTAGTTTCTTTCTCCTTACGAGTTTCTCGTCCCGTTTCTTCGGGATATAGTGTCACCTTGAAATGCTCAGATTTGATCAACTCGAGGACTTCGATAAAAGTTCTAGGTCCTGTTATATCAGGCCTATAAGATATCGTAACTTTGCTCAATGTCGTGTCGATAATGACATCGTCAATTCCTAGGACGGATTCGAGTGATTCTTTAACTTTTGTTGTTGAGTTTTCATTTTGCATACCATCAATCTTGAGCTCAATCTTGGTAATGTGTTCACCAATGGTTATAGGTAAGGCTTCAAACCCAATGTCTTGTATGGCTATAATGAACTGACTGCAATTAACAACCTTTGGATCATAATGAACTTCTGCTTCCTCTTTAAATAAAGCAATGTGAGCCTTTTGTACTCCATACATTGCTTCCAAAACCGATTCTACCATGGAAGAGCAAGAATTGCAGCCCATCCCGTTTACTCGGATTCGACATACTTCGCTCGATCGATGATCATTCCCATCGTTTGATATTGTAGCTTGAAATCCAGCATTTTCAATTGCTTTAAGTATTGTCTCTTCCTATAAAAAAAATATATATTTGACAAATTTGGAACTATTTAGTGATCTAAAAAATATGTAGAGAAGACATTCATAACTTCCTTTTTCTAAAAAAAATTTACAATACCATGGGAAGAAAACAACAACAAAATCATTTCAAAAATACTTTCTAACACAAAGTAAGATAATGTTGAGTTCCAACATGGCTATATTATTTTTGTTTTTTTTTCCCCTTTTTCCCTATGTTTTTCTTCTTTCTCAGAAGAACATTGTGTCGTAATGATTATTTATTAAAAATATTATCATTACTATCTAAAGCCACAAATTAAATAAATGACAACAGATCATAGTTCTTTTTGTTTCAAAACTTTTCACTTTTGAGAAAATTTCTAAAGCTTATAAGAAAATTAAAAACAGTAAGGATTAATTAAAAAAAATTATCTTTATTTTTTTAAAGCCAGAGAAGATATGAGATGAAAAACAAAAGGAAAATACAGGTTAAAATGCATTATTTTTTGTTTTGTACGTCATTGAAGTAATTTAAATATGTAACCATTTAGACCATGTACTTCTAACTTGAAAATAAATTCTTATACGTTCAAATTTAAAACGAAATCATTCAAGATAAAGTATAGGGTCAAAAGTATTTTTAACCAAGAAAAAGAATTTTATTATCAAATAAAAATAATAAAGTAAAGTTGTGTAAATTCATATTTATTTTAGGAAAATTATCAATTTTGATCGTAAAAATGTTAGGTTGTGTATTAATTTGGACCATAAACTTTCAATTTCATCAAATTAAACCATAAACTTAAATAAATATTGTAATTTTTACCCTCGGTTCAATTTTCACAAGTTATCCCAATAATTTTTTTGAAAAAAAACGAGTATAAAGATTTATAAACTCATTAATTTTAACAAAATGAACTTTTGCACAGAAAATGACTTTGACCAATGCACAAATAAACCATGTAATAGCTTTTCAAAATTCATAATTCATCAAGATCATATCATACCTATCTTTATATTTTATTGATTGCTTAAGATAATTTTTTTTTTAATGATATCTTTTTAGTATAATAATTTGGATTAAGAGATTAAAATCTCTAATCTCACGGTCAATAATTGAGCTAGGTTAAAATTTGGTTTTTTTTTTTTTTTTTTTGAATAACTATTAAATTTTTTTAAAAGTTAGTGTTTGCCTTTGTTTCATGAGATTAACATTATAGGTCTTATATAATTATAATGTATTATTACTAAAATAGTCAAAATTAAATATACTTTTTTTAGAACAGATAATTAATAGTTAATTGATAATCGATAATAAATAACCTATATATAATTATTGGGAGATTTTTTTAAATAAAAAAATAAGGAAACTATTTACATGAAATAGCAAAATTTTAATATTTTTTGATAAAGGCTAATAGAAATTTATCAGTGATAGAAATTGATAGAAGCTTCACTGATAGATGCTGATAGAAGTTTTTTTAGTGTCTATCAATGTTTTTCTTTTACTATTTCTATGAATAGTTTGACATTTTTCTATCGGTAAAAATTTTCTATAATTATTTATAATGATGAAGAATGAATCCTTATAATAAATTAATAATAATGACAATTAATTGATTGGATATATTACTAATTAATGAACCAGTTTTCATAATTAAAGTGCATTGATTTATTACGTCATTTTTATATAAAAATCAAGTATACATTTTATTAAATTAATTTATTGCAATGGAATAATTAAGGTCCTGTGATCATTTTGTTTTTGAAAAATTACGCCTATATACATTACTTCTACCTCCAATTTTCTTCATTTGTTATCTACTTTTTACCTGATTTAAAAAAAATCAAACCAAATTTTGAAAATTAAAAAAAAAAGTACTTTCAAAAAGTTGTTTTTGTTTTTGGAACATGACTAAGAAATAAAGCATGGTACTTAACAAATATGCAAATTATGGTAAGAAATGTGAATGATATATACTTAATTTTCAAAAGCAAAAATAAAAAATCAAATGGTTACCAAACGAGGTCTAAGTTCTAGTATTTTCAAATCTTCTAAGGTTATTCTATTGATAACAAATTTAATTCAAATGTATTAGCTAAAAAAAGACACATACGTAAATAAATAAAGTAAGATATTAAGAAGAGGAGAGAGACGTCCAAAAAAACTCATTCTTTTGAAATGGTACGAACTACCCTCATTCATGGGTATAAAAAACAATGAAAATAAATTATTCTCATTTTCAATGACACAGACTTTATTCCAAACAAGGGTAGATGTATTACCGTTATCTATTTCCACGTTTATTCTCATATTCATTCATTTCAAACACTAGATATCTTGAATGTAAATGTTGTTCTAAACACGGGATGTGTTACCATTGCCTATTTCTCCCCTTATTCACATTCTCATGGCCCCTTAATTTTACTAAATGTCTTGATTTTTTTTTTTTAAATTACTATCAACTTTTGAATAGTAATGAATGTCTTTAACTAGTGAATTATGCTCAAATTGATGTCTCAGATTTTGTTAGATAAAATCTACTATAGAAATTTTGTTTTATTGATGTATAGATGTGAGAAATATCACATAAAAGAAAAACGTAAATTTAGGTCAACAGAAGAAAAATAAGGATCATGGCCAATCCCATAATCCCTTTATTGTAATTTCCTCTTTTTTACTTTTC
>NW_028326569.1:0-33592 GCF_027475165.1 Benincasa hispida
CGAATTTGGAGAATGTTTAGACGCCTATAAATAGGGCCAAGGACTTCAGATGAGAACTCAAATTCTCTTCAAAGGACATAAAGAAGAGTGTGTGAGGACTAAGTAGGAGAAGACCATGCGTTGGTAGCAATACCATGCATTGGTCAAGAAGTTCCAAGAGGAGAGATGCTGTCGGGTAGAAAAGACAGGAAGTAACATCAATTTGGAACGAGAAGTTCTCCCAAAATACTCGTGCGTTTGATGTAATTTTAAAGTCATATGAAAGTTAAAAGAGTCTAGTTTTCATGGTGGGGTTACTGGAGAAGAAGCTCCAAGGAATCGGGTTGGAAGCTGAGAAAAAGACAGAAGGGTCAGGCTGTCGGGTAAGCTGGGCCAGTATTGATATTTTGAAGATTTTGGCTAAACCACGAAGAGTTATGAGCTAAGATTTTATGGTAAGCTTCCTGAGACATTTTAGAACATGTTTGCAGAAGGAAGTATCTTAAAATAAGTTCTGGACCTATGAGTAATATAAACAGATAATTGAATCTGGAATTTAGGGTTCAAAAGGGAACCAAGGAAACCTAAGAAACTTCGGAAAGGAAAGTTCCTAACCAACTAAGGTGAGTGGTTATTGTGTGTTGTATTGTTGATATAATTTCTATATATAGATAAATATATATAGGGAATAATGTTAAATTGGCATGATCAAGGATATATGTTTATCTAATTACTATGTTTGTTGAGATATGGCTTGTATGTTTGTTTTGGAAACTGAAATTGTACTCGGGATATATAGTTAGCATGCTTGAAAAGGGTACTTTGCGGGAAAATATAGTCGGCTTCGGTCGGCGAGAAATGATAGTCGGTGATGACTGGCAGGAAATATAGTCAAGTCACCTAAGCATAGCTAGCAGGAAAATAGTCGATGTGCACATTGGCTGGATAATAGGGTACATGGAAAGTTTCCATAGGAATTGTTGTTGTCTTAGTATACGTGTGAAAGTACTGGGGATGTTTTTATTATGTGATAACCAGTGGTCAAGTTGAGGATTGATTTTTTTAACCAGAGGTCGAGCTGGGGATTGTTCAGCGGTTTGGTTGGAAAATAATATTGAACTTGTGGTAATGTTCTTGTTGACTATGCATTGCTTTTCCAAAAGTATATTTCTGTTGACAAAGTTATTTGTTTATCTAAAGGCACCACTCACTGGGCTTTATAGCTCATATTTTCCATATTTTATGTTTTACCCCTCCTAGGTAGCGAAAGGTGAGGAGTTCCAGGGTGCTGCTAAGGTCAAGGTCTGCCACGTGCCACAGTTACACTTCCGGAGGGTTTTACAGTTGTTGTTGTAAACTTTGTAGTTAAGTCTTGGAGTTGTATAAACGTTACATTGTTGTAATAAAATGGGTCTCCTTAATCAGTTGATTGTTCAATTTGTACATTGGTATCAGAGTTATTTCCGCAAGAGTTATTAGGCAGTAAGTGTCAACGAAAGGGTTGATAACTGTTGCAATCACGCTCTTTCCCAGGCTCAGAGGGTAGTCTGGGGCGGGGTGTGACAGTGCAGGCTTAAATAACCTGGGAATAAAATGCAGATTTATAAATCTTTAGTTTGTGAAATATTTTCTTGTATTTAATCACTGGTTAGATTTTAGATTAATTTAAATTCATCATCTTAATTATTTAATGTAGTTAAGTTTAAAATAAACCATTTTTTTTTTTTTAAAAAAATGAAATAGAGGTTTTAACTAAAATTATAATTTTATTTAATCTATTGTTTTAATAATTTGATATTTTAATTTTACTAGATTTTGGAATAAAATTTTATAGACGTTTGTTACTTTATCTAATTTAAAAATTATCATTTTTTTACCATAATATGCTAACTTAAAATAGAAATAAACTGTTACTTGAATATTAAATTCAATTATTGAAAACTATATATATATTTTTTTTTATCAAATTACATTTAAAGAATAAAAAAATCATAGATTTTGAGTTTTTGTTTTTATTTGGTCGCTAAGTTATTTTAAACATTTTAAACATTTTAAACTTTTACATTTAGAAATTAATTCTAAGTCTTCGAGCTATTAAATTGACCAACGAAAAAAATGAAAATGTTATTAAATTAAATTAGGGTTTTCTACACATAGGCTAAATAAATATACCTATATAAATGCAGTCTAATAGTATGTTTGGAATGATTTAGAAAAAATATCTTTCAAAAATTCATTTTTATTTAAACACTTTTGTTAAAAACTCATTAAAATAAAAAAATACACATGTATTGCAATTCTTTCACATGTATTGCAATTCTTTCTTTAAAATGTTTTTATATACAAATTTGTTTAGTTTGTTATATATTAAGAGTGTTTTTATTAATGTTTTCCATGACTGGTTGTGGTCGCCAAAGATGGCAATCGGAGGTTGGCCGATGGAGTTGGTGGTTGGAAATTCACCAGTGTGGGAGGAAAGGGGATTGCCAGAGATTGGTTGATGGTGGTCGGAGTTGGTCGACAATGGTCGTCGAGGTGGTGGTTGGAGGTTAGCTAGCAACGATCGCCAAATGGTGGAGGCCGGAGTGGGCCGATGACGGTTATTGGAGGGTGGCAGTCGGAGTTGGTCGACGATGGTCATCAAAGGTGGTGTCCGAAGGTTGACTGACTGGGTAACCTATGGGTTATTATTCGAACCCATAGAAAAATTATATAGGAAGCCAAAACTTCCTAAATCCATGCTCCAAACAAGGATTGAGCTTATGATGCATAACCCATCCAATTCCAACCATTGAAACAAACACCCCCTAAGCGTTCTTTAGACAAATGACCAAAATTCAAAGATTTCAAGTTCAACTTAAGAGACAGTATATATATATTGTTCAAACTAGATTTTGCTAAAATTGTGGGTGATAATACCCATTCGATTGAAACATTTGGATTTGAGAGGGTAAAATCGAAAAAGTAGACAGGGAGATGAGCTTCTATATCTATAATTTTAAAAGTAAAAATTTAGTCCTTAAACTTTAATAAAATTCTCATAAATAGTATTTAGATAGGAAATATTTAAGAGAATTTTATAAAATAATAGGAAATCATAGAATTTAAATTTTAACTTTATCTATGATAAAGATCCTATTTTCTATTATTTTTTTCTTTTTGTAGAATAAAGAAACGAACCTCAAACCTTAAAGTCGATAGTATAAACAGTATAAACACTATGTCAGTTGAACTAAACTCATTTTGATACACATAAGTTTACACATACCAATTATAAATATTTATTAATTGTACAATAAAAAAAACAATAAATATGTATTTATTAATTGTACTAATAAAATAATAGTAAGCATGTTTACATCTTTAATTCAATTAAACACTTTTATCTCTAGTCAATTCAAACGTCCTATTAGTCCATTTTTATTTTTCTAATATTTTGCATGAATTATAATTTACAACTCTAGACTTTCTGTACATAAGACAGTTTGGCCGAGTGGTCTAAGGCGCCAGATTTAGGCTCTGGTCCGAAAGGGCGTGGGTTCAAATCCTACAGCTGTCATTTTAATTTCCAATATATATATATGTCACGCAAATCATAAATTTTTTAATTATGAAAACTATATATAGTATACCAGAGCGATTGTCATGTTATTATATGAACATAATGTTTCTTATGTTATATTACTGACTCATGATAGGTAAGTGTTACCATTCTTAACCAAATTCTAAATTTCAAAAATTACTTTTAGTTTTCAAAACTTTGCTTAGTTATATTAGTGAAAGTATAGATAACAAAGCAAAAAAATTAGACATTAAAATAGTATTTATAGACTTAATTTTTTAAAAATTAAAAACAAAAAACTAAGATCCTGTTTGATAACCATGCTTTTGGTTTTTGAAGATTAAGTCTATATACACTACTTTCACCTCCAAATTTCTTCATTTGTTATCTACTTTTTTACTAATAGTTTAAAAAATCAAGCAAAATTTTAAAAACTAAAAAAAGTAGCTTTTAAAAAATTATTTTTGTTTTTAAAATTTGACCAAGAATTCAACCATTATACTTAAAAGAAAGATCCAAATCATGTAAGAAATAAGAGGGAAATAGGTTTAATTTTAAAAAATTAAAAATAAAAAACTAAGGTCCTATTTTGTAATTATTTGGACCCCATTTGGTAACTATTTTATTTTTTATTTTTAATTTTTTAAAATTAAACCTATTTCCCTCTTATTTCTTACCTGATTTGGATCTTTCTTTTAAGTATAATGGTTGAATTCTTGGTCAAATTTTAAAAACAAAAATAATTTTTTAAAAGCTACTTTTTTTAGTTTTTAAAATTTTGCTTGATTTTTTAAACTATTAGTAAAAAAGTAGATAACAAATGAAGAAATTTGGAGGTGAAAGTAGTGTATATAGACTTAATCTTCAAAAACCAAAAGCATGGTTATCAAACAGGATCTTAGTTTTTTGTTTTTAATTTTTAAAAAATTAAGTCTATAAATACTATTTTAATGTCTAATTTTTTTGCTTTGTTATCTATACTTTCACTAATATAACTAAGCAAAGTTTTGAAAACTAAAAGTAATTTTTGAAATTTAGAATTTGGTTAAGAATGGTAACACTTACCTATCATGAGTCAGTAATATAACATAAGAAACATTATGTTCATATAATAACATGACAATCGCTCTGGTATACTATATATAGTTTTCATAATTAAAAAATTTATGATTTGCGTGACATATATATATATTGGAAATTAAAATGACAGCTGTGGGATTTCCACGCCTTTTTGGACCATAATTACAAAATAGGACCTTAGTTTTTTATTTTTAATTTTTTAAAATTAAGCTAAGAAACATTCCTTTCATCCATAAGCTTCTTTGTTTTGTTCTCCTTTTGCCTCCAATGTTTAAAATAAAAACACTAATATTTCTCGAAGTGAATTTTGAATAGTTACCAAACATTTTAATTTTCCAAAATGATTTAGGACCCATTTGAATTAATTTGAGAAAAAAATATTTTTTAAACTATTTTGAATGCATGACAAATACTAATCTTTTTTCAAAATGACTGACTAAATATTTGAAAAGGTATTTCAAACGGACATCTTTATGAATATGGTTTGACAAATATATTTATGTTCCCTTAAATAATTTGGAGCAAGAATCAATACCCATATCTAAAAGATAATGACAAATAATTGAATAACTATCAAATGAAGCAATATACATGGTGTGGTTTCTTTGGGAAAATGGCCAAAAAGGTTTGCTGATTGACAAGTTTCTTTACAATAGTATCCATATCTTATGCCCACTAAAGACTTCACTGCACCAAGTCAAAAGTTGGGGAAAGCAAATTCTTGAGAACAAAAACAAAACTTTTTCAAGATAAAATTAGGAATCTTTCAACAAGACTTTCATTTTTCTAAACCATCAGTAGCTGTTATGTGGGTTGGTGGCTCTACCACATTTTGCTCTAAAAAGTTGTTCTCTGTTTCAAGTTCACAGTATAGGACTCCATTTCCATCTAAATCTTCAGGCTTCTGGAAAAAAGTATCTGGCTTCATTTGATCTACCTCTTTTCCATTTAAGATTTGAGTATTATCTTCCCTGTTCAGCCTCGATAGTTCGTTCTCGGGGGACTCGATTGAGTCCTTGACACGTATCTAATCAATCAAATCAGTAACATTGTCATTTTTTTTAGGGATTACAGACAAAGTTAGCCATATAAGTATATAACAATGTATAAGACTATAATGAAAGTTTGGAGTTGGCATGATTGACAGTGGATGATGTTGTGCAAGTAAGAATGCATATGTGAAAAGACCTAGAACTCTCTAAAGCTGGAGTTTTGGCTGTTATCTCTTTCGGCATTTAATCGAACATGTCCTGAAGAAGATTCTATCATGGTTCTCAAAGTTCTGGAAAATGAATCCCCAACTCAAATCTATTATCCCCAAAGTTCTCACCCTTCATTTTTCATAAAAAGGGGAAAGTATAAATTATCTAACTGGAGAGCTCTATTTTGACTATTTACGATCATAGAGCTCACTAAAGTCAAGCCAAATAGGATGCAAAAATTAGCTAATGTTCCAAGACAAAAGTCGTATCGTATCTATTGTCAACTGTAATCTATATGTATAACCTATGCAACTTGTATGAAAATCCATTGGCACCTCCAGCATGTCTTTTGCTTTCCTTTCTTTTTCTCTTCCTCCTATATCAAGTCAACCAAAAATTTGACTTTCATTTCATTCAAATATACGAACCTGCAGCGGTTTCATAAGCTCTAACTCTTGCTCATTGGATTTGTCGAGTGCATCTTGAGCTTGTATTTCCATAGAGTTTCGAACCATTTGACTGAGGAAAGACACTTGGTCAGACATGACTCCGAGCCCTTTCAAAAGCTTTGACCCAAGTTGTAAACTAGTCTGCACAAATAAATTGAAGAATTTTATGTTAAGAGTATCCAGGAGTGTCTACAAGAATGCATCTTAGGTTACAAAGCCAAATTATCAATAACTATGCTTCACATCCTGATCATTCAACACTGATACCTCAGCATCTTCCAAAATAGCATCCGTTGCACCTGCGTTCTTTAAATCTAATAGATGCACCACATCCTTAGCTCGGGCATATATTGGGATCTGTATCATAGAAGTTTTGTCGTGTTCAAATCAAGACCGAAAAGGAGGAATAGCCAGTGAGTTAAACAATCAGTGACTCAACACAAGGAAAGAACACACTTGAACTTGATAAAAGAGAACATATGTTCTCCCTGTCCTTATAGATGGCACAAAATGAAGCAAGTTCAACAGAAAGAAAATTTTGCAACCAAAATAGAAACCTTCAAGAACTGCATACAATACATACATATATATGTTTTCTCCCTCCAAAATAGGAAATGTGATATTCTTTCAGCATAATTGTTTCCTCTATGGTGGACCGACCTTCCTATTATGCACATACAATAAAGAGAGAGAAATTACTGCTGGGAACGCGAGCCGGAGCTTTTGAACAGCATCAATTGTTGCCTTCTTCTCCGTGAACATAACCATGACAGCTTTTGGGGAAGAGATTCCAGCAGATTGCAAAACTGCTGGTCGTGATCCGTCTCCATAGAGAACAGGAAAACCAAGCTTTCTAGACGTCTGACAGAAGAAGAAAAAAACGGTCAGAGTGTAAGAAGCCAGATAACCATATAGCCCAAAAAAAAGGAACTACTTAATGAGAACACTATGCCATTGCAAATAAGGGAAGTACAAAAAAGTCAATCATGGACAATTGTGGAAAATAACAAATCTAACCAACCTTCACTACGGAAAGATCAATGTCAAATGCTACATATGGCCATCCAGGAGTATTGCCATCTGTCCCAGATGCCAAAGGTGTAGATAAGAAATTTGCCAGGACCTACATAGATCAAACAAGATTCGAAGGAGCAAAACACTTCAGGGTTGTACCCTTGCTAAATAATGATTCTTAATATAAAACAAGAAAATATAAATATATACGGATACATACCTGACCCATTTGTCCAAATCCAACAATGACAACGGGTTCAGTAGCGTCAAAGTTCACTGTATCTGCAGCTTTCTGTGAAAATTTCACATATCAAAATATGCAGACTAAATTGGTACAATAAAAGAATCGGTCTAAATCAACATCCAAGTATTATCTATTTTCTTGGGTAAATAACACTTTTCGTCCCTGATGTTTAAATTTTGTGACAAATTGGTCCTTAGTTTTCAAATTGAACATTCAAGTCCCTAACTTTTCATAAATAGTTGATTTTTGCCTTTGAGTTAATGGAACCGATTAATTATTTATGGAAGATCACGTGGCAGTTTTCAGAATAAAAAAATAATGAAAATCTCCCTTCTTTTTCTTCAATCTGAAAAATCTCATCTCCTTCTTCCCCGACCCCTTTCCCACTCTTCTACTTCAATCTGAGAAGAAACCCTCCCATCTTTTTCTTCAATCTGAAAAGGCCTCTCTCCCATCTTCTTCTTCTACAAACCCACTGCTTCCTCTTATTCTAAAACTGAAGAAAATAAAAGGACTGGCGAATCTGGCCGAGGAAAACAGCTCCTCGCACAAATCTGGAACGACAAGTGTTTCTGTTTTTTCCTCCTTTTTTTTTTTCAGTGGGCAACATTGCAACAACTGGCGGCAGTTGGACGACGACAGGCAGTGGCTGAACAACAGCTGGTGGTGGTTGGATAACGAATTGAAAGGGAAGGGAGGAGGAAGGGGAAAGGTTGGGGGAGAAGGGAGTGGGGGACGAATGACAGAAAGGGAACATGATGTTCTGTTAAGACAACGAAACAGACAAGCAAAGAATAAAGAACAAGAAGAAAACACAAAGATTTACGTGGTTCACTAACAGTGTCTTAACTACGTCCATGGACAAAAGAAGAGAACAATTTTTTTATTAGAGAGAAATATCATATAACACAAATGGTTTTTGGCGCCAATAGGGTTAGAGGGTCATTCAAAGTGCCAAATAACAAATTCAAGGTATTCCAACCTATTATTTCTATAAGTATTTTTTATTTTTAAAATTGTCACTTTAGCCTGTTAAATATTTAACTGGCATTGGTAACTCAGGGACCAAAATCGTACATTTATGAAATGCTAGAGACTTCATTGTTCGATTTTGAAACTTAAAAACTAATTTGCACAAAATTCAAAACTTCAGAGATAAAAAATGTAATTTACTCTATTTTCTTTGTTTCCTAATTTTTTTCTACTAGCACAATAGAGAAATTATTTACTTCAAAATATTTTTCTGGATTGTTTGCATAGTTGAAACCTCACGTCCTTACCATGTAAAGATACTGATATCTTCAAAATACAATTCTATTGCCAACAACAAATGCAAACTTAATTCAGGTCCAGTTAAATGCAAATCAAACACTAAGTATCGAAAGGAAGCCTTAATGTTAGAACATACATCCTCTGTCTTGTACTTTTCGCTGATGAATTCAGATGCCTTTCGTCCAGCTTCATTAAGCAAGGGGGTTAGAGCCATTGACAAGACAACAATAATGATGAGTAGCTTGTTTAACTCGAGTGGTAGCACTCCAAGCCTGATACCAACAAAGAGTGATAAGCTAACATGACGTAAGGATTCATGTTGGAAAATAGACATGCACCATCTAAGTTAAGACTCGCCTGTTAGCTAGAGAGAACACTACAAATCCGAACTCGCCTCCTTGAGACAGAAGAAAGCCTATTCTTACACTTTCTTGAGTGGTGAGGCCCACACGGGGACCTATTGCTGTTATTATAAGGGTCTTGATTGCTATCAAACCTGCCAAAAGTGCAAGAACATTTGGCCACTCTCGGAACAGGAGCTGCAAAAAAATGAAATGCAGAGGAACCCTGAAGTCGTTATAGTACTTCTTGATTGGTCTAACTTCTAATGACAAAATCGATAAATTATATATCAAACATATAAAGGAAAAAAAATCAGTATGATTAATATATATAAAAATAAATAAATAAAATCGTGCTTCCATGTCTCACCTTTAAGCCAAAAGAAGTGCACTCTTCCAGTGTTCACTAATCTACTCATAGAACTCAGAAAATATTGATGTGTAACAGCCTTTGATACCTTCTAAATAATTCATGTATTTCAACATTCATATGTTACATTGTATGTAATTAGATCTCTTGAGGCTAACCTATATTCTTCTAATTGCTATTTACATCATTCAAACTTATAGATTATTATTGCATAACTACGTGAACCAATAAAGTAATTTTAAATCAGTAAATGGAAAACATAAGACACTGCACCTGCATATCAATGGAGGTCCCTGTGGTAACAAAGAATAACCCAAGGAGCAAGCCCCTAAATGGCCGAATGTCTGCTTCAATCTGTGTCCGGAAATTAGTTTCTGCTAATATTGCCCCAGCCAAAAATGCTCCCAGCTGTACTGTACATCAATTCTATCTAACTAAGATATTATAAATATGAAAACTATTCACATTAGTTGTTCCCAAGCATGAAAAAAATGAAACAAACCGTATCACTAAAGCCCAATTTCTGAGTGATTAGTGAAGTGCCAGCAACTGTCAGCAGGCAAAGGGCCACAAAAGCCTCTGAGCTTCTTGCTTCTGCAACAACCTGAATTTGGACCGCTCTCTGTTAAGATCCTAAAACAAACTTGGAGCAACCTTTAGTATCTGCCAAAATAAGCACGATGCGAACCTCAAAAACTCGCCTAAGAATCAACTTTCCTCCAAGGGACAGCAGACCTAATCCACCTAAAGCCTTCAAACTTTCTTGTGCGAGCATTGGCCAGATACTTTCCGTGCCCAAATTCTAAAAGGATGGAGAGTGAAAGGAAAAGAAGCAATACACAAAATCAAACTATTTGATAAATATGATGCTAAGTAAATGTCAAGATGATGGGGGAAGAGTTGCGTACAGAACCAATCACAGAGAACATTTTACATGAGCAGGTTTAAGAATATATATTTTTCCCAGGAGATCCCTCAAATTATAGATCTATCTCTAAACAATGTCAAGGATCCTTTCATGTACCTGACTCTCAAGAACTGGAAGTATGACCAGGAGAGGGACAACAGCAATATCCTGCATCAAACAGTATGCATTACAGAAAAGTTACAGACCACTTCCGATAGAAACCTAACACAAGGACCAAAATATTTTGAAAGAAAGTAGATGATATACTAAAAGAGAACCAATATGAAACAAGTCGAGAAAATAAATTTGAAGGGGAATAAACCTGAAGAAGAAGTATCCCTAGAGTTGCCGAGCCAAATCTTGTTGCAAGCTCTCCTTTCTCTGCAAGAAGCTATTCATTATGATAGGTAAGGTCAACTATCCTAATCACTTACCATTAGCACACTATAACATTTGCAATAAACTAAAAACATTGTTCTTCAAATAACATTTTTGACTAAATTAAATGAAATCAGTAACAATAAGACCTAGAATTTTGTCATTAGATGGAAATGAAAGAAGATTTGATGAGATATTAAACAAATCAAGTTTGACATGATTAACATTAACTACTATGTTATATTAGATATTATCTCTGGATATTAAACTTATTTCTGTGAACATTGGATTGATTTAAGTCTTCTTTTTACCATACTTCCCCATGCCAATGCTACAACCATTCCTGTTCTATCTCTTAAAATTTATTCCTTGGAGTGTCTTTGATCTGAGTATCAAGTACAGAAGGATTTAAGTTTGCAATCTTCAGGAGTTTATACTAGCTACTCCATTTAGTAGTCTTGTCTTCATGTCCCAAATGGATTGATGCGTCTTTCCATGAAATTACAGAAAAAAGAGACCTTAATAAAAAGTCTTATGCTCCATTACAGGCTTGGTAGAATTAACACCAGACACAACCAGATTGCAGGCATGTTCAATGTTCCATTGTTCTCAATCAACAAATTCATACTTTTACTTCAAATTCATGACTGAATAAGTGTACAGAAAAATTAGACAGATACACAAGTTCTATTATGAAAGTACTTGATTAGGCTACCTGTAAAACAAAAGCTGAAGAAGATAGAGAGAGGGCAGCACCAATCACAATAGCTTCATCAACGCTTCTGATGTTAACCTACAATTCAGACAATCATATCTCAAGTTGGTGAGTAAATGCAACATTGCTATAATAGCATAAAACATGGAAATGAAGACAAGGCTTCCAAACCAAGACTGCAGTGATAACAAGAAAGACGAGATTTTCTTGTCTGAAGTTCTTACAAAATTGAGCAGCAAAACTACAAATGTTTATACACACAGAGACAAGCAACCCTAGAGAAGGAAATGAAAATTTCTAAGAGAGATTTTATATACAGAATATAAAATAACCAGGAATATCTAACTTAGATGTCTTTATGGGACCATAATGAGAAAAAAGAAAACAAAAGGTTTTAGTCAAAAGGATCTTTTATCCACTGAGATTCCCCCAAGCTCAACTCATAAAGTCAGATTGCCAACCTTAGAAGCTAGAATATAGGCATTCAATTGGACCTCTGTTAAAGAAAAACAATACAAATTTTAATTTCAATGGATTTTGTTTTTTTTTTAAAAAAAAAAATTACTAGTAGTTTGCGCTATCCTTAACATGCAACAGCCTAAATAAATTGGGATTCAGAATTTCCATCAATGTAATGCATATTAAGAAAACCAACCGAAAACAGAGTGCTTACCAAGTCAGATCTGGCGTGAAAAAGGTACTCCAAAATTCTTGTTCCAATAGCCCCATTTGTGGGAAGTTCAAATGCTGTGAAAGCGATAGTAGACAATATGACCTTCAGAAGGAAAGGTAGGAGTGTGTGAGTGAATAAGTTAAAAGACTTGAAACTACAAGCGATAGTAGATAATATGAACTCGAGACCCGCATTGAATCTCATCGTGATTGGTAAAGGGTAGTATGTGGCCATGTGGGTTACAAACACTTTGGCACTCTTCCATTACAAGCTAGATTTTTCAAGTGCAAATTCTACTCCAAGTCATTAAACAATTTTATTAATAGCATGCTATATTATTATGAGAGGAATGATTGGTATATACCAAATGAGACTTTTATTCAAATCATCAAAATCTAATGAATATAAGAAAGGAGTTCTCTATTTATAGAGAATTAAGTGTGGGATAGGGTAACTAATTCTAAATATATTAAATGACCCCAAATTCTATTACATCAATGACATAGTACAATCAGTATCCACGTGGAATCGTCTTTGTTATGGATACTATGAGCTAAGAATTCTCAATACTGTGTCATCATGGTTTTCAGTTTGAAGGATGGACTATAACAGCGTATCCAATGTAGAAAGAGACCACGTGCTTTACCACCTCAAAACTATAAACCTCTTTCTTGACCTCCACTGAGCAGTGACTCCATCCTTTCCCTCTATCCCTAACAAAAAGACAAAAGTTCCCCCTTCATGAAACCCGCAATTTCAAAATTACCTTCACTAACCCATTTCACTCTGACTTTCCATCTCCATATATGCATCTTATCTGGGTTGGACTTTCACTTTGACTTTATATGTGACGACAAATTTCAACCTGTTTTTATTATTTGTATATTAAAAAAAAATAGACAGTAGAAAGACACTATGTAGTAGGCCTAATCAAGGGAAAAATATACAGATCCAGCTTAAAATATATTGATATATTCCAGTCATGCATCATCTTTTTTTAGAAATATACCTGTGTCAATCCCATGCCAAAAGCAAACCTTGCAAGAGCCTTTAGACGTGCAAATGAAAGCTCCAAACCCATCTCAAATAGCTAGAAAGGAATACTGTTAGTGCAATGTATAACTAAACAAATACACTCACATGTTCACATGCATACCCATGCCCGAATACTACACATAATTATAATTATAATTCAGGAGGGTAAGAAGGAATGGAATATGATGCAAGTCTAAGGTGGTCAGGCCTCTAATACTTCACATCATTATTTCTTCCACAATCAAGAGTTTATTTGATTCACTTTAGAACTCAAGGGCACAGTTGTACAACCGATTTTGTTCAAGTAAGGTTGTAGAGTTTATTTGATTCACTTAATCTTAATTTAAGTGCATTCTGGTGCAAAATGCAACATCATACATGGAATGTCACTCAATGATTTCTTTTTTAGAAAGGAAAAAATAAGACAAATGTAACAAATCCTTCCTAATCGAAACTGCAAACTGCTTTGACAGATTGAAAGAAGAGAAAGGAAATTGATTTATTCTATGCCCACAACGGAACAATAACACCATTTCAATACTGATGCTCTGTTCTCTCGTTGGCAATGGAATGTCATTCAATGATAAGATAACAAAGCAGCATAATACCCACAAACTTGACACATGAAGAGAGGGTTGATGTGGCTTACCAGGAAAAGTATTCCCCATTCGGACAAAACTTTAACATCTATAATATTTCTAATGACGCCAAATTGATTAAGTACAATCCCAGCAAAGAAGAAACCGAGTATCTGAAAACAGCCAACATACGGTCAGATTTTGAATCAAACATGAAGAAAAATGCACAGTAATTCACATTGTAAGATCTCCTCAAAACTTTGCTGAATATTATATATAGCTCTAGCATGAACATGTACACATGTATGCCTAAATATGTATCTTAGTAGAGTTGAACAACTAGTTGTAATATCTTGGGACCCAAAACTCTCACAACTTGTTGACCTATTTACAATTAAAAACACTTGAATCCGGTACATGCTCTAATTGAAATATAGACCTGCATGAGAGTCATTGGAACATCCTGGACCCAAAACTCTGACCCAACAACACCATCATTACAAGTCCATATATTGCTATCAAATTTAAGATCCAACAGTTCTCCAAATGACGTTACCCCTTTGCATGAAAAGATTCATGAAAGGGGCCCTTAGAAACTAAATCTTAAGCTTCATGAAAATTGAGAAAAAGTATGATGAAAGAAATCGGCAAAATCTATTTAGAGAACGGCATCATATTGATGGTATGTAAAACTAAGGCAACATGTTGCTTCACTGTCAAAAATATAGTTATACAAATCAAACCGCTTCAGATCAAGAAAGAAACTATTACAAGAAAAATGGGAAAAAGATTAGAAACCGCAGCAGATTTGCCCCCCTCCCCCTCCAATATATATATATATATATATATATCAACAGTTCAACTTCTTGAAGGTTAATCATTATATTCATTATTCACACACTTCATTCAATAAAGATAAACTCAATTTCAAAAGATCATAATAAAATAAGAAAAGTAAGTGGAGAAAAGAATATCATTCTTACAGGGCTAGCCTTAATTCTCCTAAATAGAGGGACAACTACGACAGTCACAGCTAGGAATGTCAATGTATCCAATCCTAAATCATTGATGACGTCAACAGCAGCTGAAACATCAAGAGCTGCACGTGTTCCAAGTCTTATCCTCTGTTTAGGCCTACGATTAGACCAACTGTACCCATTCTGTCTAACTACTTTGAACGTTAACGTAGTAGCACCACTGTAAAAAAGTACAGGGACTAAAGAATAATCATTCCTCCCGCAATTTAAGGTGCATGATGAAACAGCCAATTTCTTGGAGTGTGAATAATGTAAGTTGAAGGAAGGTCCACAAAGTTGATGAACAGTATGAGAGTAGGCCCTCAAAGGATTCTTCTGTTTAACTGCACTATAAATCTGCATAGTAATAAACAAGTGAAACAACTGAGAAACTCAGGAAAGCAAACCTCCCCAATTTTGTAACAGTATAAAATAAACATCATTCTGCTTATCTAGCTATTCATCGTCAAATTTCTGACAATTAAAAAAAGGTATTTATGCATGCTAGAACCCGGAAGTTTTTGAACTATTACTTCTTCAGTTCTGTAATTTTACTTTTATTATATGGTATTATTTCCTTTTCTTGCTTACAAGAAGAGAAGAAATGAGTATTGAATTAAAACACATACAAATATACAAAATAATTAGTAACCTTACTAACCTACCACTAGAGACTAAATCCATATTCAATATTTCAATGTCCAAATCTCTTAACAGGATTTGAAATGAAAGGCCACCAATATATTTCAAACAACTCGGTGGAGAGTATTAGATATACTCATCAGTATTCCAGTAACTTACTATATTGTTTCACATTTCAAACCATTCATCTCTTCGGAGAAACTGAACATTGTAAACCATAACGATATGCAATTTCCAAATCAAATTACATAACCAATAATAAAAATATTAAGAAATAGCCTTGGGAAATTCATCAGGCATCCATATACCCAACCCCATCAAGATGCCTGAAAAATATGATTTCATAGGACTAATTAAATGTCCAAACCACCCATACAAGTATTCATCACTGCCAACCTGAACATATATTAACGGTTAAGGCATATGCCCTCGGCCAATAGGTTACGGGTTCAACATCCCCACCCCCACTTATTGTTGTTGTTTTTTCAAAATAAATAAATAACACACTGTCATCATCCCTTACAAATTCAAATCTAATGAGTTTGTTTTGATCACTTCTGAGAAGAGTAATTTTAAGAGAATCTATTAAAAAAAGACACCAAAAAAAAAAAAAAAAAGCTTCTTTCCTAGCGTTTTTAGGATTTTTAAAACCACTTTCAATTACATAACCAAACACTATAGAAAGTATGAAAACAGGAAAGAGTATCAAATCGCTTATGACAAACATTCAAAAGTCAAACTCACAAGTCAAATAAATATGATCATGCAAAATCCAAGAACCCTCATCAATGATCAAAGCAATCAAGATTATGAAACTTCATAGCCCAAAAAGATGAATAATAACAAAAACAAATAAAGACAAGAAGCTACCTGAGACTGGGAGCTTTGGCAGCAACTAACCGACTCCAACATATTACCTAAACTCATAAATCCAATACACCCAATTTGAATACAGTGAGAAACATTTGCTAGTGTTTAAAGACAAACCCAGAACTTCTAAACCCAAATTAGAGGCTTAGAACACAAATATCAAGTCAAGACTGAAAGGGGGGAAAGAAAATGAAAATGGGTTCAATATCTGAGGCCAAAAAATACCCACGTTCCAAAGATTTGAGGGATTTTGATTTGTAAGAAATGCGCTGACATGGGGAGAACTTGCAATGCAGCGAGAGAAATTGGGAAGATAGAATGGGAATTTGAGTAGGAAATTGTAATAAGCGGAAACCCCAGAAAGGCTAGCAATGTTTTACGTGTCCATTTTTGCGGCCATGGCAATGGCTGCAATCGGACATTCAATCCAATTACTCATCCGGAAGAAGACAATTGAAATAGAGCGACGCAAAATTTGAGCCACCAACGTAATCACTGTGTAATCCATTTGTGGTTCAGAATCAAGTTCTGAAATAAAATAATATGTCGTCAACATTATTTTTTTATATATATTCAAAGTCACACGTGCAACATGCAAATACACGAACTCTCACTCTCTCTTTCTTTAGGTTTTGGATTTTATACTTTAGTTTTAAGTTCTTAGTTTGATTGCAATTTAGGTCAGGTCGGTTCAAAAATAATCCATCAATCATAATATAAAAAGCATGTCCCAATTGATTATTTTTATTATTGTTGCTTGTCTGTTTTCCGTAATCGTAATGAGATGTGAGACCCACTTTGAAATTTGTAATCAAAACGTATAATGTAATTGAGAAATAAAAGAGGTTTAATTTGATTGCGGTTGAAAATTATGTGAAATCCACTACTTTTACCATTACGTTATAGATATTGTTACTATAACAATATGAAAATTATGAATTTGTCACATTTATTATTACCTTTACCATTACAGTTACCATTAGGGTCAAACAGTAATAGTGAAATGTAATAGACTCATAATTATATGGAAAGGTGACCAGAAGCGATCTAATTGTGTTTATGATTCAGGCTTATTACAATTCGTCCATCAATGAAATCTCATTTCGATTACACCAATTTTCATTACGATTTGGTAAATGTGGCCTTAGTTCAAAGTTTCAAAATGTTATAATTTTACCATTGAAATTTGAGTTTTGTTTTTATCAACGCGTTCTATCTATCTTGCGATCTTCTATTATGGCTATCACTCCGTGGCCACAATCTCCATTTGGTCACCGTAATTCCCATGTGTTGGATGCCTGTGATTACCGTTTGCGATTGCTTAGCTCACGTGTTTGTCTTTGCGATCGCCAGGCTTTAGCGCATGCGTTTGTCTACTATAGCTTATATCAAATGCATGCGTTTGATTCCTGCGATAACTACAAAAATAGACACTTTGGCATGGAGTAATGCATAATATTGGGGTCAGTGAGGATTTAGATGCTAATTGACGCAAAACTCATTTTTTCAAAAATTCTAAGTATTATCACCACGTTTTCTTCTTATTAGCCCTCATGATTCTAAATAAAAGTCTTATAAAAACTAGTATTTCTACCAGTTATCACCCCCCCTCCCCCAAACTTAGAATCATGCTTGTCCTAGAGCATGCGTTATACTCAAGAAATTCTTAACTCACCTTCCGGCGTTTCTTTGCGATGACCAGCTTCTCAGAATATAATTAATTCGTACCTCTAACCATGGCTGCAATGCTCACCTCTACTTTGGTTGCTTCTTCAGAGAGATCTTTTCTAAGTTAAAATTTGGCAAGTCTTTACTCAAAAACTTTTTATTCATCCTTCGTAACTTTGCGTTCAGCTCATGAGAATGCGTTCGTTCAAAGCAATTCAAGCTTATGCGTTTACTTTTTCGAATGCACCGTCGATCTTGGTTACGCTCTTCGTTCTCGCTTGCCCCCTCGTTTGTCATGCAGGCATCCAACTTCGGTTGCATTCTATATTCAACTCAACTCATGTCTTGCTTAATTTGGCTTGCGCCAGATAGAATAGTTACACTTATGCGTTGATCCTATTCACTTACCTTCGTTTTGGTTTGCCCCCACGAGTGTCATGCGGATATCCAACTACGGGTAAGTGCCTTTCACAACTTAACTCTTATCAACATGGATTTTCCCTATTGCGTTGGCAGTGGAGTTGTTATTTTCAAAAGCTTTTTTTTTTTTAAGGAAATGACCGCAATGTTATGAATGCAATTCTCCGAGACCGCTGCCACCCCCCCAAACTTAAAGGGCGGCAACATTCTCACTGTAATCTAAAAACAAACTCAACAGGAATGTGATAAAAAATGTTTGAGCAAAGATTTGCACACAATAAAACTATAGACTTTCACACTTTGAAGAAGCTATTAAAAGTAAGGGGTGCCTTGTGATTCTAGTTAGAGGATGCGGTGAATTATTTGTACCATTATAGACGCATCGCAAAGAACCACAGTCAGACAGGGAGAATTCTAAAAGGATAATGCATAAAAGATAACAAGAAAAGAACCTTAAGTAGAAGAACGCATGCGACAATGCGTTAGAGTTCATGCGATTGAAACCATGCGTTGAAGGATTTGGAGGATTCTTCCTTTGTAACTGTGCACTGAGGAGAGTTATTATCACACCTACAAGGAGCAAATGCACCACAACCAAGGAAGCAGTCACATATCCAAAATAACAATAAATAAAAAAAAATAAACTAAACTAAGAAAGCAATGTAAAAGATAGAGTAGAAGACGTCCCTAGAGAGATTGGAGTGTTGTCACCACAAGGAGTCTCCTATGCAGGAGATGGCTCTCAACTGCTTGGGTCAAGGGGTTCGCCCTGACCATTGGAGCTTCCAGTAATTGTTGGACGCATGATGGTTGACATGCGCCCGAAACTACTTCCAACTCATGCGACAAATAGCCTTTCTATCTCGGGGTCAATATTTGACTTTCGACACATCGCCTATACTTCAAATATTGTTTGCAGCTTGGTCGCACAATCTACAATACACCTAAGATTGAAAGGGTGCTTGCGAAAACACAAAAACTACACAAAACATTAGCTATCAAGTCCCCGACAAGGGTGCCAAAAACTTGTTGGAAATTTAGGAATGCTTTGTTTATTTATTTATTAAGGACGGATGGGGCTGTACATGAATTCATGCATTAAACATGGCTTATGCATTTGCACCCATGCGTCTGAGGTCATGCGTCAGAATGAAGATGATTTAGACTAATATGTAATGACTACGCGTTCCTATCACAAGTTTTCTTATGCTCCCGCCAAGTATAATGCAAATGCAAGATTTTTTGGGTAATCTGAGGTCGAACACAGCGACTTGTCACTCAATAATTCTTGTGAAGTAATGCGTTTGAGGTGATGAAAAGAAAAATAAAAAGAAGTTTAATAGATGTACAAACTTTTCCTACTCCTAACTAAACAGATTGAGCAATAGAAGACTTGCAATAAGAATAAGTAGAGACACAACAACCATTAATGCATAGTAATGTTTATTATCTTAAATCGCTCGAGTAATCCCAACTCATTGCACTACTTTATAGTGCATGGTTGCGTCAGGCATACGATTGTGCCTATCTCTAGGAATAATGCGAACTTTCCTTTAGTGCGTTCCATCTTTTACCTTTTCAGGCAGTTAGACGCGACTATTTAACTTATAGATAAGTAATGCAACATCCCATAGACATGCGTTACTACAGCCTTTCACCAAGCAATGAGGACCAACTCACTATCTCTAGGAACAATGCGAACTTAGGCTTATAATAACAGGCATTTCTGCCAGTTATCACTTATATATCATATTAATTATATCACGTACTATTGAACAAATTTAATTATATAATATATAATCAAATCCCCTCTTGTTATTTTGAACACTTCAAACTAACCCAAAAACTGATTCTCAACTTGAATCAATTGAGCTACCAAGGGGTCCTTATGGACTTGTAGCTTAAAGCTCTAGCAGTACGTGAATAACTAGCTAACTCTTGAATCACGAAATCCACCATCTATTAACTGCCAGACACTCCACTAAAGATCAACAGTTGTACTCTTCTCACTATAGATATATTTTTGTGTCCATTGTATGCCTATTGTAGTATACCCCAAGGAAACGAGAGGTGGGTACTTCTTTAATCCAAAAGAAAATAAAGTGTTTGTATCGACAAACGCTACCTTTTTGGAAGAAGACCAGATGAGGGACCATAAACCATGAAGCAAAATATTTTTAAGAAAGATTTATGAAGATACTACTGAGACTCAACAAGGGTTGTTAAAGAGGCTAGTACATCAATAAGGGTTGTTGATGTCGGTTCATTTAGTCAAGCTAATCGATCTCAAGAATTGAGAATGCCTCGATGTAGTGGGACTGTTGTGAACCTACCTATTCTCTATGTGGGTTTAACAGATGCCCAAAACATCATATCTGATGATGGGGTTGAGGATCCATTGTCTTACAAGCAAGCAATGGAAGATGTTGACAAGGATGAAAAGATTAAATCCATGAATTAAGAAATGGAGTCTATGTACTCCAATTATGTTGAAAGCTTGTAGATAAACATGATGAGGGTAAAACTTATATGTTTCAAGTGGATCTATAAGAGAAAAAGGGGTGTAGATGGAAAAGTACATATCTTTAAAGCTAGACTAGTGGCAAAGTGTTATACCGAAGTTAAGGGAGTGGACTATGAAGAAACTTTCTCACTTGTTGCCATGTTAAAACCTATTCGAATTCTCTTGTTCATAGCCACATATTATGACTATGAGATATGGAAAATGGACGTGAAGACTGCCTTTTTGAATGGTAATCTTGAAGAGACTATCTACATGAATCAACAAAAGGGATTCATTAAACAAGGTCAAGAGCAAAAGGTTTGCAAGCTTAATCAGACTATTTATGAACTGAAACAAGCACCTCGATCTTAGAACATAAGATTTGATATTGCGATCAAATCTTATGGCTTTCATAGGATGTAGCAGAAGCAACAAGGATAAATAAACACACTAATTCATTAATTTTGGATGAAACTAAAGCATGTTCATTAATTAAAAAAGGGTTTAAAGTCATACCTTTGAAGAACTCCATAAGATCTTAATTTTCAGTTGTTATCTTCTTCAAAACTTGTTGTGAACCACCTCAAGATCTTCCCCACTATCCTCTTGGAGCTTTAGAATGGGTTGTGGGACTCAAGAATAGCTTGAACAAAAGGAAACTTGGAGAGATGCTCACTTCTATACGCCCACTTGAAGAACTATTTCTTCAACCTGAATTGTTCTAAAAAAACTCTTTGAATTCATGCCTAAATTCCACTCCAATCTTCTTTATTTTTTGTAGGCTATCATACAAAGAAGATGGCTGCATGAGCTGTAGCTCTGCTATGAGTTATTGAAGCAAATGTAAATGGGTTTTATGTGATCTTGTTCAAGATGATAATGGAAAAACTCATAAATCCATTTTGTGTTGATTTTTCCAATTGTTCAAAAAATTAATTTGATTTTAAAATTGAAAATATTATTAATTTTATAAAATTAATTTTATGAAATTAAATTTCTAATAAAATTAATGAATAATTATTTAAATAATTCGATGTAGATATATTATGTCCACTTGATATAACTATGATCAGTAAGTCGATCCTTCACAGGTCGTTCATAGTCACAGCTGGGTCAAGATGACCGTTTTACTGTGAATACATCTCGTTCCTTAAGTTCCTACTGACCCTCTAATGAACAAGTCCTTTCTTTATCATGAGAAGGTAAGGCCCCGATTGTTCAAGACTTGGAATCAGTACTTAAGAGAACAACCAATTTACTAACCCTAAATCGGGTAGAAGTGAATTCCATCTTGTAGAGCTATATCCCCAGCTATTCAATGTCCATGGCTTTTATCCACTGTTCTTTGTTAACATCTTCCATTGCCTTTTCAAAGGTTAATGGATCCTCTAAACCATCATCCTGTATGACGTTTTGAGTTTATGTTAAATCCTTATAGCGTTCAGGTTGTTGAATAACCCTCCCACTACGTCGAGGCATCCTTAACTCTTGGGATGGACGTGACAGGACAACAACAATTGTTGATGGACTAGATTGATAAAAAACTCTCGTTGATATTTCTGTAGCTTCTTTGGTCGAGGTAGATGATTTTTTATATGGTCTTCTTCCAAGAATATAGCGTTTATCGATACACATACTTTGTCTTTTTGGGGATTAGAAAACAATCCTTCTTTTGTTTCGTTGGGGTATCATACAAAAAGGCATAATATCGAATGTGTTTCCAATTTCTTAGGATTTCATACGAACACATGTGCTAGACAACCCCAGATACGGAAATGACATAAATTAGTTTTGCGTCCTTTCCATATTTCATATGGTTTTTCTGAAACACTTTTTGAAGGAACAACGTTTGGAATAAATACTGCAGTTTGTACTACATACCCCCAAAAGGATTGAGGTAACTGAGCATAATTGATTGGACCATGTCTAACAATGTTCGATTTCTCCTTTCTGCAATACTGTTGTGTTGTGATGTTCCAGGTGCTATGAGCTGGGACTGAATTCCATGATCAACTAGATAGTTCTGAAATTGTAAATCCATATACTCACCACCTCGATCAGATCGAAGTATTTTGATTCTTTTATTTAAAAAATTTTCTGTCTCAGCCTTAAATTCTTTGAACGTTTCAAAAGTTCAGACTTATGACTGTTTAAGTAAATGTAGCCATATCTAGAGTAATCATTAATAAAACTGACCAAATACTGATGCCTCCTCATGCTTTTATAATCATCGGATCACATAGGTCTGAATGTATAAGTTCGAGAGTCTCTTTGGCACGAAGACCGTTTGTCAGAAAAATATCTTTTGTCATTTTTCCCTCAAGACATGATTCACATGGAGGTAGAGAACTATCTTCTAACTGATTTAGATGACTGTTTTTTAGCAATCTCTCGATCCTGTTGAGATTAATGTGATCAAGTCTGAGGTGCCAAAGATAGGCGTTAGGAGAAATTTTTCGTTTCTTATTTTGAGTCTCTGCCTTTTTAAACATTTCTATATTTGTAATGGTGTTTGCTTCAGTTGGTTTTAATATGTACAAGTTATTTTCGAGTCTTGCAAAACAAATATGAACACCTCTTGATTAAACAAACACTTCATTAGATTCAAAAGATATTCTGTACATATTTTCTAGCAGATAGGAAATAGAGATCAATTTTCTTTTCATCTTAGGTACATAATATACATTCTTAAGTAAGATAAAAAAAAGTCTAAAAAAATAGCTTGACATCTCTTACTGCATGAGCTGAAAATACTTCACTCGTTCCCACTTCATGAACTTAAATGACTTCACCCGTTCCCACCTTGAAAGTCATTTCCTGTTCAGAAAGTTCTCTCCAAGAACTAGCTTCCATTAGAAAAGTGCAAATATGTTTAGCGGTGCCTGAATCCAATATCTAGCTAAGTTGAGTATTCTCCACTAGACATGTTTCAACTACTAGTAAATTTGATTTACCTTGTTTCGCCTTTTCCGCTCTTTTTTTATCCAAATACTTTGGGCAGTTACGCTTCCAGTGCACATCTTGTCCTCAATGAAAACATTTTCCTTTGGGAGTTTTTTTTTTGTTTTTTTTTTCTTATCAGTAGTTTTCTTTATCCCTTTTCCTTTCTTCTTCATTTGTATGGATTTTTCTTTCGAAGAAGAAGGAATAGTCTTCTTATTATTAGTAAGTTTCGTTCCAGACATTGACCCCTTAAAAAACTTCTGAGGTTTAGAAATAACATTTATTTTTTCTCCTTCAGTTTCATCATAGATTGATATGTCTGTAACCCGTTCAACAACGTGGTTAGATTATAAGTAATTTTGTTCATAACAACATTGGTTCTGAATGGCAGATAACTCTCCGGGAGAGATTCCAATATCATACTTACTTAACTTGTTTCATCTATCATCGCCTCATGAGCATCAACAACATTAAAATGGACCATCATATCGAGAACATGTTCCTTAATGTTGGTTCCATCTTTCAAGCGAGTAATGTAAACATACTTAATGACTTCATGTCAAATAGAGGATGAGGGTTGCCTAAACATCTCCTGAAGCAACACCATTATCTCATGGGTGGTGGGCATAACCTCATGTTTCTTATTAAGTGCATTAGATATACTTGCTAAGATGTAGGCTCGAGTTTTCTCATTAGCCTTTACCCACCTATCATAGATGCCTCGAACATTTCAGTTCATTGTTGTACTGGGAACTGGAGGACATTCCTCCGTCAACACAAACCTCAAATCATCCACAACTAACATTGTATTGATGTTGGATTTCCAGTTTAAATATCCTTCACCGTTAAATTTATTGGAAGCTAGCAATTATATGATGGAATTCGACATTGCTGAAACAATTTAAACAAATTCTATTAAATATTTATGCCTCTATATCCAATTTTAGCAAAATAATAAAGTATCCAATAAATCTTTATTTATTTGCAATGAGACTTTCGTGATTGAGCACAATTGCTAACGAGGGGCAGTCAAGAATTCCTTCACTGAAGTAAGACAATTCTTGACCAAATACTATATTAGAATAACTCTTTACTTCTATAGTTCTTTTGGTTATCATTTTCGGTCAAGATCTTTACTACAATTAGTAATTTTTGTAAGTATGACCCGCCATTTTCAAATCTTATAAAACTATATGAATATGCCCCCGAAATAGAAGACAATACCCAAGACGGAACTATAAGACCTTATTCATTTTACTAAAGCCTGTGTTGTTTTGAATCCTATGTGACAACAGTCCGAGGGGATCACCGTGTTTAACGACTATCTAGTGCCATATAAAAACATCAACAGGCATAACATAAAAATCTCACAGCTCAAACTAATAGAAGAGAATGTTTACACATTTCCTTCACCCACTTACTATTAACTACTTCCTCATTCGCCTTGTTATTGATCCATGCAAACACTTTCTGAACGGAGCAGTCGCGATAAAAGTAACATGAAGCCGAGCATAGATCTCATGGTGTGAACTCTTGAGGACGTGAGAGGTAATAACTTTATATTGAATATATTGTTAATCTCACTGAAGTGTTCTATATTTTTGGGTATTCACTTAAGTATAAAACGCTAAATTCAAACAACCTAAGTCTATATCATTTTTTCTAAGTATAACAATTATATTTGGATATATCCCTATGATGTCTAAATGTTTAAACCAGTTTTAAACATTACACTGCTTATGTATTCTCAAAAAACTGGTTAATAACGCTCAATAATTAGGCCATATTCTTTAGGTAGGAGGTGTTCCGTAGACTGTCAACTTAAGTACCCCCAACCTTAGACAGGATTATATACCAGTTGAGTTTGTTACCAAATTTTATAAGGTAACAATCTATTTTAACTATTAAGATGAGGGTTAACCTACGTGAGCATGCAGTTGTTCTTTGTTATGGATTTTAAATGTCTAACCCAATTTTATAACAGCTTACAAAACTTTAGACATGTTAAACATCCACAACATACATCAAAGGCATTCAATATTTAATATAACAATTATATTAAATAAAAAAAATCCTAACATGCATACTATATATTATAACATTGTATAACATACTTTTAATGCATGTAACATGTTTTCTACGGTGGGGTTTTAAATCTACATGACATACTGTATGCATATCATGAATTATTTAATTATTACATACATCAAATGCATAAAAATTAAAGACAAACTGATATGGTTTTAGTTTTAGCATAAACAAGTAAATCAATGCCTAATTATTACAAAAAAAACTTCAAAACCACTTCTGAACTGCTCGAATCGCTCCAAACCAAAAATCAAATAACTAGAACCGGACTGGAAAAGTCTGAACCGGACCAGCCAAAAACCTTTTGAGGCTGAATCGAACAGGACCTCGTGAAAACCGGTCGAACCGGTGCTCTCGATCCATGCTCAAAATCTCGCTAAGGCTAATCATGTAGCACTGATGTCTGTCGTCTAGCACGATCGTCTTGAAGGATCTCATACCGAGAGTTCCGTGAGCATTTTCAGATCGCTCTGATCTCAAAGTTACCAAAATAGAACAATAAACATACAACACATACAGTTATGCAATTAAAACTTAATTAACGGCATGCTATGAACAATAAAATCATAAGGGAAAGAGTTCCATACTAGTTGAAGACTATCTTCAAACTTTAGAACCCCAATGCAGCGGAATCCTCCAACAGATCTACCAATGCCTGGCAGGAACGTCGACTATAGCAGCACGATCAATGCAAACATGAACGCCGTAACGAGGACGACACCACCACTAATGAGGCCCAGGTATTCTTGGAGTGAAAACCCAAAGGGTGGGCTTTGGTGAATTGGGTAGAGGACGGAGGACACACGAATCATGTAGGCGATAAGCAAGTGAGAGAGCAAACGATGCTATCGCATAGCAGAAGTGCTTATCGTCTAGAGGAACTACAGACCATGTAGGATTTTCTAAACGATCGTTTAGGAAAAAGTGTATGACTGTTTAGTTAAATCAGCACCCTGTACGATCGTTTAGAGAAGCTATCCGATTGTATAGGCTAGAGTGTGCGATCGTTTAGCGTGAGATGGATGATCGTTTAGGCGGAGAAGCGACTATCGCATAGCCTCTCGAGCGATCGTTTTCTTTCACCAATGCGCGCTTCACAAATATTTTGGGCTATTTGACAGACAATCGAATGCCCTATTCAAAAATGAAAACTTTTTTCATTTTAACTCATCAGTTACCATAACCGATGTTGCCCACTAACCTCATCCAAACGTGGAAAAAGGATTAATTATCATATAATTAATCAATTATTTAATTAATAAATATATTCATATTATATTTATATCCTATAGTTTGATATCACATATATACTATAGTATTTTCTTCTCTACTTGATATAAATCATATTTATATCTAATTTTGTCCAAAATAATATATCTCATATATTTAGCCAATTATATCATATATAATTAACCAATTCAATTATATCATATATAATCGAACTTCCTCTTGTCAAATTGAACATTTCAAATTAACCCAAATACTGGTTCTTGACTTTATCCAAACTACCCAGGGGACCTAATGGACCTGTGGCTCGAAGCTCCAATGGTACGTGAATAGCTGACTAAACTCTGTAGCCACGAGATCCACCATCCGTTAACTGTCAGACATTCCCCTACAGAGCAATAGTTGAACTCTTCTTACCACAAATATATTTATGTGCCCATCGGATATAACCAATCATTGAATACGATGATCCTTCATAAATGCTCGTAAGTACAGCTGGGCCCAATGACCATTATGCCCCTATAGTTACATCTCACTCCTTAAGTACCACTGATTCCTTTAATGAACAATACAACATAGTCCAACTACGTGTGAACATCTCTCGGACCAAGAGAAGCTGCGTGGCGCCACATCGTTCAAGCCTCGGAATCAGCCCTTAAGGGAGCCATCTATCTACTTACCCCTGCCTTGGGGAAGGAGTGAATTCCATCTTGTGTAGCTGAGTTCCTAGCTCACAAATCAGATGAATCCCCAAAATGGTAGGTTTGAATTAGTGACCTGGCCACTCGCACCCATACAAATCAAAGGACCACCCTCAATGGCAGAAGTTTCCAACTCACTCAGGATTGAGGTCATGTTATCTATGGTCATCCTAGTGAATTGAAGTCTCTGTCATGAACGGTGTTATATAACGAGATGTTAAAACTTCGTGGTCAGGTCTTATACAAACTCTTTGTATAGGACAGAAAGCGGGCCGTATCCTCGCTCGCATGTCCCCAACATGAATGATTAGGATCAGACCATTTGTGACAAGTCACAACACATGTGACCATTCCATAAAGCGGGCCACATCCATAGCGTTACCAGGATAAGGTTTCCCTCCTCTATGCATATACTCCAAACCATTTTGGTTATCACTCAAGACATGATCCACTTTTATGTCACCACATACATGCTTGAGTCGTATACAGATAACCAGGGATTTTATGTTTATTGGTTTGTGGTAAAGCAAATAAAAGAATTAAATGAGCAATAATACAAGATGTGAAGCAAATATCATATATTAACAACACAAGCATTCATACATACTGTTTACAAACTACAGGACACGAGAGTTTAGGGCATCAACCTCAACAATCTCTCACTTGTCCTAAATCGAAGTGGTGTGTACAAAAAACTTAGTACAAAACAATAAACTAGAACATAAAAGCCCAGTACAAGAAAATCTCCCACTTGCCTTAGTTCAACTGCGGGAAATCCTGTAGGCCCATGCTCCATAGGTGACCCTCAAACACTGTAGCCGTGAGAGCCTTTGTAAATAGGCTAGCAACATTTTGCTCTGAAGCAATCTGCGTGACGATCACGTCCCCTCGATGCACTATCTTGCGGATCAGATGATACTTCTGCTTTATGTGTTTGCCGCGCCTATGACTCCTTGGCTCCTTGGTGTTTGCCACAACCCTTACTATTATCACAATAAAGGGTAATAGGCCTAGACATATCTGGAACAACTTCCAGGTCTGTCAAGAACTTCCTGAGCCAGACGGTCTCTTTACCAGCTTCGCAAGCGGCTACGTACTCCACCTCCATAGTGGAGTCAATGATGCACCCCAGCTTAGTGCTTCGTCACACTATAGCTCCTCCGTTAAGAGTGAAGACTGACCCTGATGTGGACTTGCGAGAATTCTTATCAGTTTGAAAGTCAGAATCCGTATATCATGTAAGGATCAAATCCCTTGAACCATACACGAGCATGTAGTCCCTCATTCTCCGAAGATACTTGAGGATGTTCTTCTTTGCGGTCAGTGACCCTGGCCGAGGTTAAACTAATACCTACTGACTATGCCCACAGCGTAGCAGATGTCTGGACGAGTATAGAGCATTGCGTATATCAAACTGCCAACAGTATACGCATATGGGACCCGTCTCATCTTCTCAACTTCTTGAGGCGTCTTAGGACACATGTCCTTAGATAAAGTGACTCCGTGTCTAAACGGAAGTAGGCCCCTCTTAGAGTCCTGCATCGAGTACTTGAGTAATATCTTGTTAATGTACGATGCCTGACACAGTGCTAGCACTTTGTTCTTACGATCCCGAAGGATCTGTATACCTAGAACAAACTGAGCCTTTCCCAAATATTTCATATGGAATTGGGTCGCTAGACATTTCTTAACTTCAGTCAGTAGACCTACATCATTCCTATTGTGTAGGATATCGTCTACATACAACACTAAGAAGACTATTGAAACGTTGATGATCTTCTTGTAGACACAAGATTCATTAACGTTTTGGTCAAAGCCATACGACTTGATCGCAGTATCAAACCGTATGTTCCAAGATCGAGATGCTTGGTTCAGTCCATAAATGGATTGATTTAGTTTGCAAACATTTTGCTCTTGACCTTGGGATATGAACCCTCGGGCATATAAATGGTCTCCTCAAGATTGCCATTCAGAAAGGCCGTCTTGACGTCCATTTGTCAGATCTCATAATTATAATAAGTTACAATGGACAAGAGGATGCGGATAAACTTTAACATGGCAACATGCGAGAAAGTCTTCTCATAGTCAACTCCTTCTACCTGGGTATAACCCTTTGCCACAAGTCGAGCCTTGAAGGTCTGTACCTTCCCATCAGCACCCTGTCTGCGGTTGTAAATCCATTTACAACCTATAGGGTGAACCCTATCAGGTTGATCTATAAGATCTTATACTGAGTTTAAGTACATCGGCTCCATCTCCATATCCATGGCCTTCACCCATTTATCTCGGTCAACATCCTCCATTTCATTCTTATAAGACAACGGATCCTCAACATCGGCATCCGCTACCATAGCAAGGATTTCCGTGAAACCTAGATAGCGAACGGGAGAGTTCGCAACCCTCCCACTACGTCGAGGTTCCCTCAACTCTTGAGGTGTAACCGACCTACTAGATGAACTCCCATCAACAACTCTTATTGATGTAGCAGGCTCTTCAACAACTCTTGTTGAAGTTTCAGTAGTTTCATTGGAAAGCTCACGCAACACGACTTTGCTTCGTGGACTGTGCTCCCTTATATGATCCTCCTCCAGGAAAGTAGCATTTGTTGAAACAAACACCCTATTTTCCGTTGGATCATAAAAATAACCCCGTTGTGCACCTTTGGGGTAGCCTACAAAGAGGCATAACCTCGACTGTGGTTCCAACTTCTTGGGATTAGATAAAACACTTGTGCAGGGCAACCCTAAATGCGGAAGTGACGTAAACTAGCTTTACGCTCATTCCACAACTCCAGAGGTTTTCTTGCAACACTCTTGGAGGGAACACAGTTGAGTATGTACACCGCAGTCTACACAGCGAAACCCGAAAATGTGTCCGATAAGGAAGCATAACTCATGATCGAGCGAACCATGTATAACAAGGTCCTATTTCTCCTCTCCGCTACACCATTCTACTGAGGTGTACCTGACGCTGAGAGTTTGGAAACGATTCCATATTCTATCAAATAGTCCTGAAATGTCGAGTCCAAAAACTCTCCACCTCGATCCGATTGAAGTATTTTAATCCGTCTATCCAATGCATTTTCAACTTTAAACTTGAACTCTTTGAACTTTTCAAAGGATTCAGACTTCCGTTGCATAAGATAAACATATGCGTACCTGGAGTAATCATCAGTAAAACTGATAAAATACTCATAGCCACCTCGGGCTCGCACAGTCATAGGACTAGAAAGGTCAGAATGTACTAACTCAAGAGGCTCCTTGGCTCTATAACCTTTTCTAGTAAAAGGTCGTTTAGACATTTTACGGTTAAGGCAAGATTCACACACAGGTAAAGAATTTTCTTCTAACTCACTTAGAAATCCATTCTTCACCAATCTCTCAATCCTATTGAGATTGATGTGCCCTAAATGTATATGCCAAAGTTGGGCATTTTCTTTTCGAGAAATTTGTCGACGTTTTGATTGAGTTACGACAGTTCTGAACATTTCAGTATTATGGAGGGAAATAATGGCTAACGGCCTTAGCACATATAAATTCGATTTCAGATTTGCTGTGCAAATAAAAACACCATTTTTATGAATAAATGCTTTATTCACATCAAAAGAGACAGTATATTTACATTGCAATAAACACTTTATAGAAATAAGGTTCCTTTTTAGTTCAGGAACAATATATACATCATTTAAAACAAGAAACCTATTTTGTAAAGCTAATTAGAGTCCTCTCATTGCCACAGCTGAGACGATGTGCCCAGTGCCTACTCGCATCGTCATCTCACTAGCCTCCAGCTGTCACCAAGATCTAATCCCCTGAAAAGAAGAACAAACATGGTTAGTGGCACCTAAATCAATTATCCAGATAGAATCATTAGTCTCCACTAAACAAGTTTCAAACATAAGTAAATCACATTTACCTTTCTTGGCCTTGGCCTTATCCTTGGCTGCTTTCTTCTCTTTTAGATACCGAGGATGGTTCCTCTTCCAGTGTCCTTCTTAGTTGCAGTGGAAACACTTTGCTTTAGCAACTTGTGGACGCCTCCTTGGGGCGACACGCGGTGGGTTAGTAGGTGCTTTCTCTTTTCCCTTACCACCCTTCTTGTTCTTCCCCTTTGCAGAGTTAGAAGTAGAAGGTACAAACTTCGTTCCGGAGGTCGAACCTCTATGGAACGTCCTGAGGGGTGAAGCTTGCCTCACCCTTCTGCCTCTCCTTACTTTTCAGTAAAGATTGGTATGTCTGCAACTCGTTGAGGAGAGTTGTAAGGTTGTATTTCATTTTGTTAAGAATCACATTGCTAACAAAGTGGAGAAAGCTCTCCGGAAAAGAATGCAGGATTATGCTAACCTGGCTGCCCTCATCGATGGTAGACCTATTCAACTCCAACACATTAAAGTGGACCATCATGTTTAGCACATGTTCACGAACAAAGGTGCCTTCTTGCATTTTGGAGTTGAATATGTATTTAAGAGCCTCATGCATAAGCTGTTCAGACGATTGTCCAAACATCCCTGCAGTGACTCTATGATCTCACGCGTTAAGACCATAGGCTCATGTTTCTTGGCTAAGACTTCAGAAAGACTTGCCAAGATGTAGACTCGGGCATTCTTATTCCCCCTTGACCATCGCTCGTATGCCTCCCGAACATTTTGAATGGCATTTGGGTTGGAATAGAAGGACAAGCCTCCGTGAGAGTGAACATGAGATCCTCGATGATTAGGATCATCGTGATCATGTGTTTCCATGTTGCGAAATTATCTTCAGTAAGTTTTTCGGTGCTTAACAAAACTAACGTCGCTGTTGCCATTTGAAAATGTCTGAAAATACGAAAAAAAACTTTAAAAGATTTTGCTAAACCATTTTTAAACCAATCGGTTTTGCAAAACAGTTTCAAGTGCCCTAAGTTATAGACTTCTATTTTGCAATGATGCCCCAATGAGGTAGGATAAACGCCACTGTGGGGGTGATCAGTTGCCTCTTCACTGGGATGAGACATTCTCAACCATTGGGCAGAAACAACTCTTGGAACTGAACCTAATAGCCACCATGTTTCAGTCCAGAATCATTTACCTTTAACTATTCCGCATAAGTGTAACCCCTCGCTTTCAGTGCCAGAGTCCCGCCCTAATGCGCTTACCATAGGGAAAAGATAGATTAGGACAAGAGACGAAGTTACCTTATCCTCTTACAGGAGAAAAAATAAAGAAATGCACAAAACTGCCATCCTTTATGGGAACACTCCCAGGGTGCCTCGAGGCAATGCGTAGTAACTTTATTCAACCTAATGAGGGAGACCGAGGGATATGCTGTCGCACTTTTCGCTCCCACTTACTATGAACATTCTCTCCATCCACCTTGATATTGACCTACCCAAAAACCATCCATTGGGGGGGTACGCCAAAGGTGCCACGAGGCCGAGGATTGATGTCACGATGTGGACTATTTAGGAGAAACGTGAAAGGTTTAAGTGAAGTATCTTATGCCTAAAGTACCTCCCACTGAATGTTCTACCTAGGGATTCATTAACCTAGACAATCTGGCTACTGATTTTAGTCTAAGTCGTCTTTTTAAACTCTGCTCATAAACAACGTTTGTCTATGAAATATGAACAAGTTCAAGTAGTCACATTTAAACACTTTAATGGACTGTCCTTAACTTGCATGCATACATCAAATCTATCTAATTCACATTTTCAGGTAAGTTCTCAGGTATGGGTGTT
>NW_028326570.1:0-24412 GCF_027475165.1 Benincasa hispida
TCCTTCTCGAGCCAATAAGAGGGTAGGGTCCCTTGTTCAAGACCCAGAGTCAGCACTTAAGGGAACAGCCTTTCTTCTCTCCCTAAAAGCGGGTAGAAGTGAATTCCACATTGTGCCCTATGTCCCCAGCTATCTACCCAATCTTACCCCTAAAATGGGAAACTTATTGAGCCGCTGCCAGTTGGCCAACCATCACCCATGCAAATCTAAGGATAATCTTAAATAAACAAGAGTTAATAGTTATCTTAGGATTAAGGTCAAGTTATCTAGGTCATCGCTTTGAAATAGTTAGTCTTAAATAGTAAACAACGTTATAAAGTAAGAGTGACTAATTTCTTGGTCCGATCTTATACAAACTTTTTGCATAAGATGCCCCCACTCGTATCTCTCCACATCAACGAATTAGGATCACTTTGTTTGTAGAACATTACACATTTATAAAGTGCGCCACATCCGATAGTGTTACCAGAATAAGATACCCACCTCATTCGTATCCTATAGACCGTTTTGGCTATTTTCTCAAACTTGATTCACTCTTATGTCTCTACATAAAGTTCAAGTACTCATTTAATAGCCATGGATCTTTAGTTTATTAGATTTAGATTATTTCTAAAAAAAATGAGCAATTCAAACATTCAATATTAAATTTATAGAATCAATACTTCAATAACATCTTTATTGATGAACAAAATAAGTTGTAATTTTTCATGCGACATGCGGCATCTTGTCTAGGAAAAGTGGGAGATGATACTGGGGGATAGAGTATGCCCTAGTTTATTGTATATTGTACTTGTAATTTTTCATGTATTGTACATTTGTCTCCCGAGGCATTAGAACAAGTGGGAGATTGTTGGGATTGGTGTCCTAATTCTCCCGGAGTCTTGTAGTTTGTAAACTGTACACATTGTTATGAATAAATTAAGAGTTATTTTATTTGGCATTTACTCATATCCAATAAACAAAGCTCCATGGTTATTGTATGTAAACTTAAGCATGTATATGAGATATACAAGTGGATAATGCCCTAAGTGATATCCTAAAAAGGTCTGTAGTATAAGGATTAAGGAGGGATACCTGATCCTGAGGACACTATGGATACGGCCTGCTTTGTAGAGGTTTGCAAGTGTTGTGAACTACTATAGATGGTATATCCTAACCATTCATGAGGAGACATGCGAGCGCGGGTGTCTTATACAAAGAGTTTGTATAAAACCGAACCACGAGATGAATAGTTTCTTTATATAATGTCGTTGATACTTTAGACTTACATCTTACCTAAACGACCATAGGTGACATGACTTCAATCCTGAGTGTTTTGGGAACTTCTGCCTTTGAGGGCGGTCCTTTGATTAGTATGGGTGAGAGTGGCCAGATAGTCAACTCAACATGCCTACCTTTTTAGGGATTTATCTGATTTAGGAGATGGGAACTCAGTTACACAAGATGGAATTCACTCCTTCCCCAAAGCAGGGGTAAGTAGATAGATTGCTCCCTTAAAGGTTGATTCTGGGTCTTGAACATAGTGCCACAGCTTCTCTTTGTGGAAGAGTATCACATATTCAATCATACAACATAGACATATGAAGCATGTAGCAAACCATCGAGAGGTGTGCGTTGCGTGAGTATAGTGAGCAAATTCTCTTTGCTTAGTGTGAGGCTGTAGCAACGCTTGTCTATGAGCTGATCAATAACGACTAACTACCCGAAAGGGTAAGTAGTGGAACTCACTAAGCAAAGTAAGCAGTGTTCCTAGAGATGGGAATAATCTTATGTTTAACCATGCTTTATGTGATCATCTTGTCTTATGAGTGCATCATTCAGCATTTGGACATACTTGGGAGAGTAGTCGAAAGACCAAATCTAGGCTTGGGAGAGTCAGATTGGATCACATAAGCAGGAGTAGAAGCTTAGGAATAAGTTCTATTGCATATTGCATAAGCAAGAATAGAGGCTTAGACATAAGCCCTATCGATATTTTCGCATATGCATCGTATGCGTATATTTATGATAGCATGATTGCATAACTTGTGCTGGCTGGGGTTACCCTTGCGATCAAGCTTAATGATGCGGTGAAGTTATCCCTTCCACTATTTTATCTATTTTTCCATGCATCTTATTATGAGTTAACAGTTGCCGCATCTCTTCCAACTCTCATAGTCATACTTCCATTGCGTAATCTATTTAGTTAGGAGTAGGAGTAGTGCATAGTCCTTTAACTTCATTATTCTTTTACTCTTCGCCACAAACACATCACTTCGCAACATTTAGTTACAAGTCCTTGAGTTCAACCTCGGATCACCTCGAGAAACTTGCGATCTCGTTATACTTGGCAAGCGAGCAAGAAAACTTGTGGCAGGAACGCATGGTCATCGCATTATTCTTAAGCGCATCTTGCATATTTCTTAGTCCAACTCATGACCATCGACGCATGGAGAATGAATGCATATCAGAAGATGAACGCATATTTACTCTCCATTTTCCACCCATCATGTTTTTGGCGCTGTTGCCTGGGACTTGGCAGCTAATAGTTTGTTGAGTTTTATGTTTTCGCAGGCACCCTTTTGAGAACAAGTTGCAAACAATATTTGAAGTGTAGGCAATGCGCCGAAAGCCAGTATTGACCCCGAGATAGAAAGGTTATCTATCGCATGAGCTGAAAGCAGTTATAAGTACGTGTCAACCAATATACGACCAATAATTGTCGGAAGTTCCAATGGTCAGGACGAGTCTCTTGACCTAAGCAGTTGAGATCAATCTCTGATGTGTGTAAATTGTGATGGGTTATGGTGTGAGTTTACGGCGATATGTTATTCGGTCAACATACAAGTTTTCCTAACAAGACCCAAGTATAAGTCTTCTTAAGTTTTTTGGTAAGTCCAGGGTCAAACACAGGGACTACTAAGTAAATATGTGACAGACTCTTTGATTCTAAAGCGGTGATAAATAATGAAGTGGATAGTGTTTTGATTAATAATTTTCCTATGCGACGGAGTTGAACGTAGAGTTTATGAAAGCGTAGAGTTACAATGAGTATGCGATGAAGGGGTTGAGAAGAGGTTTAGCTAACATTTCCTAAGATTGTGCACAAGTTATACGATCATGCTACACACAAATATTAGTACTACATTTGCACAAGTTATACGATCATGCTACACACAAATATTAGTACTACATTTCTCAATGCAGAATGCCATTATTCTTATTTCTAGGACGCATGCGATATGTATATGAAACAGTCGATACGACTTATTTCTACGCCTCTACTCTTGTCTATGCGATGATGAATGATGCACCCATAAAACAAGGTGACCGCATACAATCATTCCTATTTCTAGGGTGCATGTGATGTGTAGATAGCAATAGAGCTTATGTCTAAGTCTCTATTTCTTGCTTATGCGATTCTAATCCGACTATCTCAAGCCTAGATTCTAATCTGACTCTTTCAAGCCTAGATTTTATCTTTAGACTACTCTCTCAAGTATGTCCAAAGGATGAATGACGCATACATAAGATAAGATGATCGCATAAAATGTAAATCTTAAGTCATGCTAGCTAAGTACTTCTCAACCCATTCAGAAATTTAGTCACTCATGCGAGGTATGGAGAGATTGAACATAGATTGAAATGAGATTTCTATTTTCTGTAAATAAAGTACTGAATTCAAAATAACAAATGGATTTGAGAGATAAGAATCCCAGTAAGCAATGTCTTGCTTTCTGTGGCCTTTTACACTACTCTTGTTCACTCCAACTCTGTTCAAGATGTGTATTCTTGCTCTCCCAAGTGTTGGCCCTCTCTCATTTTTAACGCTTTCTGGTAGTCTCTCGATCTGTCCGAGAATGATCTCTCGGATTCCTTATCTTCTTTTTCTTCTTCGTCTTCTAAGTATATGTATGAGTATGTGCAAGAACAGACCAACTGATTATGTACTCCTAAGTTCGACCTTTTGTAAGCCTTTTTACACTGATGGCCTTCGGTATTTATAGAGCTCAAGGTGAAGCAGCCTTTCTTGTGAATGATTGCAATGATGAGCAGCATCAATCCCCCTGCTCTGATGCGCCGATTAATGGTCACCGAAAGTTAAGTGTGCTTGCTATAGTGTGGCTTTTAACGATTTGTCAACTAAATTTGGATTCGACCGTTATCAGCTTTCCATCCCATCATGATTTATTATGCTGTCACCTTGATGCGTAGTCTTTTTACGGCCACCTTTTTAAGAAGCTTCCCACGATCGCATGACTTGCGATCGGAATCTTCAAGTGCACTGACACCTTGTTCCTTTGGATCAAAATTTCATTTGCGCCATCGCATTGTTCCTGCACAAAATAAGTAAATTAACTGTTTTTATGCGATGGGCGCTTGCGATCGCAATTCCTTTAAGTTTAGCGCTTTCGGACATGATATTTCTTATTTTTCCATCGCATTCTCTCATTGTTTTACTTATTTAGGCTGTAATAACATGTATTTTACATGTTATTACAGCCTAAATAAGTAAAACAATGAGAGAATGCGATGGAAAAATAAGAAATATCATGTCCGAAAGCGCTAAACTTAAAGGAATTGCGATCGCAAGCGCCCATCGCATAAAAACAGTTAATTTACTTATTTTGTGCAGGAACAATGCGATGGCGCAAATGAAATTTTGATCCAAAGGAACAAGGTGTCAGTGCACTTGAAGATTCCGATCGCAAGTCATGCGATCGTGGGAAGCTTCTTAAAAAGGTGGCCGTAAAAAGACTACGCATCAAGGTGACAGCATAATAAATCATGATGGGATGGAAAGCTGATAACGGTCGAATCCAAATTTAGTTGACAAATCGTTAAAAGCCACACTATAGCAAGCACACTTAACTTTCGGTGACCATTAATCGGCGCATCAGAGCAGGGGGATTGATGCTGCTCATCATTGCAATCATTCACAAGAAAGGCTGCTTCACCTTGAGCTCTATAAATACCGAAGGCCATCAGTGTAAAAAGGCTTACAAAAGGTCGAACTTAGGAGTACATAATCAGTTGGTCTGTTCTTGCACATACTCATACATATACTTAGAAGACGAAGAAGAAAAAGAAGATAAGGAATCCGAGAGATCATTCTCGGACAGATCGAGAGACTACCAGAAAGCGTTAAAAATGAGAGAGGGCCAACACTTGGGAGAGCAAGAATACACATCTTGAACAGAGTTGGAGTGAACAAGAGTAGTGTAAAAGGCCACAGAAAGCAAGACATTGCTTACTGGGATTCTTATCTCTCAAATCCATTTGTTATTTTGAATTCAGTACTTTATTTACAGAAAATAGAAATCTCATTTCAATCTATGTTCAATCTCTCCATACCTCGCATGAGTGACTAAATTTCTGAATGGGTTGAGAAGTACTTAGCTAGCATGACTTAAGATTTACATTTTATGCGATCATCTTATCTTATGTATGCGTCATTCATCCTTTGGACATACTTGAGAGAGTAGTCTAAAGATAAAATCTAGGCTTGAAAGAGTCAGATTAGAATCTAGGCTTGAGATAGTCGGATTAGAATCGCATAAGCAAGAAATAGAGACTTAGACATAAGCTCTATTGCTATCTACACATCACATGCACCCTAGAAATAGGAATGATTGTATGCGGTCACCTTGTTTTATGGGTGCATCATTCATCATCGCATAGACAAGAGTAGAGGCGTAGAAATAAGTCGTATCGACTGTTTCATATACATATCGCATGCGTCCTAGAAATAAGAATAATGGCATTCTGCATTGAGAAATGTAGTACTAATATTTGTGTGTAGCATGATCGTATAACTTGTGCACAATCTTAGGAAATGTTAGCTAAACCTCTTCTCAACCCCTTCATCGCATACTCATTGTAACTCTACGCTTTCATAAACTCTACGTTCAACTCCGTCGCATAGGAAAATTATTAATCAAAACACTATCCACTTCATTATTTATCACCGCTTTAGAATCAAAGAGTCTGTCACATATTTACTTAGTAGTCCCTGTGTTTGACCCTGGACTTACCAAAAAACTTAAGAAGACTTATACTTGGGTCTTGTTAGGAAAACTTGTATGTTGACCGAATAACATATCGCCGTAAACTCACACCATAACCCATCACAATTTACACACATCAGAGATTGATCTCAACTGCTTAGGTCAAGAGACTCGTCCTGACCATTGGAACTTCCGACAATTATTGGTCGTATATTGGTTGACACGTACTTATAACTGCTTTCAGCTCATGCGATAGATAACCTTTCTATCTCGGGGTCAATACTGGCTTTCGGCGCATTGCCTACACTTCAAATATTGTTTGCAACTTGTTCTCAAAAGGGTGCCTGCGAAAACATAAAACTCAACAAACTATTAGCTGCCAAGTCCCAGGCAACAGCGCCAAAAACATGATGGGTGGAAAATGGAGAGTAAATATGCGTTCATCTTCTGATATGCATTCATTCTCCATGCGTCGATGGTCATGAGTTGGACTAAGAAATATGCAAGATGCGCTTAAGAATAATGCGATGACCATGCGTTCCTGCCACAAGTTTTCTTGCTCGCTTGCCAAGTATAACGAGATCGCAAGTTTCTCGAGGTGATCCGAGGTTGAACTCAAGGACTTGTAACTAAATGTTGCGAAGTGATGTGTTTGTGGCGAAGAGTAAAAGAATAATGAAGTTAAAGGACTATGCACTACTCCTACTCCTAACTAAATAGATTACGCAATGGAAGTATGACTATGAGAGTTGGAAGAGATGCGGCAACTGTTAACTCATAATAAGATGCATGGAAAAATAGATAAAATAGTGGAAGGGATAACTTCACCGCATCATTAAGCTTGATCGCAAGGGTAACCCCAGCCAGCACAAGTTATGCAATCATGCTATCATAAATATACGCATACGATGCATATGCGAAAATATCGATAGGGCTTATGTCTAAGCCTCTATTCTTGCTTATGCAATATGCAATAGAACTTATTCCTAAGCTTCTACTCCTGCTTATGTGATCCAATCTGACTCTCCCAAGCCTAGATTTGGTCTTTCGACTACTCTCCCAAGTATGTCCAAATGCTGAATGATGCACTCATAAGACAAGATGATCACATAAAGCATGGTTAAACATAAGATTATTCCCATCTCTAGGAACACTGCTTACTTTGCTTAGTGAGTTCCACTACTTACCCTTTCGGGTAGTTAGTCGTTATTGATCAGCTCATAGACAAGCGTTGCTACAGCCTCACACTAAGCAAAGAGAATTTGCTCACTATACTCACGCAACGCACACCTCTCGATGGTTTGCTACATGCTTCATATGTCTATGTTGTATGATTGAATATGTGATACTCTTCCACAAAGAGAAGCTGTGGCACTATGTTCAAGACCCAGAATCAACCTTTAAGGGAGCAATCTATCTACTTACCCCTGCTTTGGGGAAGGAGTGAATTCCATCTTGTGTAACTGAGTTCCCATCTCCTAAATCAGATAAATCCCTAAAAAGGTAGGCATGTTGAGTTGACTATCTGGCCACTCTCACCCATACTAATCAAAGGACCGCCCTCAAAGGCAGAAGTTCCCAAAACACTCAGGATTGAAGTCATGTCACCTATGGTCGTTTAGGTAAGATGTAAGTCTAAAGTATCAACGACATTATATAAAGAAACTATTCATCTCGTGGTTCGGTTTTATACAAACTCTTTGTATAAGACACCCGCGCTCGCATGTCTCCTCATGAATGGTTAGGATATACCATCTATAGTAGTTCACAACACTTGCAAACCTCTACAAAGCAGGCCGTATCCATAGTGTCCTCAGGATCAGGTATCCCTCCTTAATCCTTATACTACAGACCTTTTTAGGATATCACTTAGGGCATTATCCACTTGTATATCTCATATACATGCTTAAGTTTACATACAATAACCATGGAGCTTTGTTTATTGGATATGAGTAAATGCCAAATAAAATAACTCTTAATTTATTCATAACAATGTGTACAGTTTACAAACTACAAGACTCCGGGAGAATTAGGACACCAATCCCAACAATCTCCCACTTGTTCTAATGCCTCGGGAGACAAATGTACAATACATGAAAAATTACAAGTACAATATACAATAAACTAGGGCATACTCTATCCCCCAGTATCATCTCCCACTTTTCCTAGACAAGATGCCGCATGTCGCATGAAAAATTACAACTTATTTTGTTCATCAATAAAGATGTTATTGAAGTATTGATTCTATAAATTTAATATTGAATGTTTGAATTGCTCATTTTTTTTAGAAATAATCTAAATCTAATAAACTAAAGATCCATGGCTATTAAATGAGTACTTGAACTTTATGTAGAGACATAAGAGTGAATCAAGTTTGAGAAAATAGCCAAAACGGTCTATAGGATACGAATGAGGTGGGTATCTTATTCTGGTAACACTATCGGATGTGGCGCACTTTATAAATGTGTAATGTTCTACAAACAAAGTGATCCTAATTCGTTGATGTGGAGAGATACGAGTGGGGGCATCTTATGCAAAAAGTTTGTATAAGATCGGACCAAGAAATTAGTCACTCTTACTTTATAACGTTGTTTACTATTTAAGACTAACTATTTCAAAGCGATGACCTAGATAACTTGACCTTAATCCTAAGATAACTATTAACTCTTGTTTATTTAAGATTATCCTTAGATTTGCATGGGTGATGGTTGGCCAACTGGCAGCGGCTCAATAAGTTTCCCATTTTAGGGGTAAGATTGGGTAGATAGCTGGGGACATAGGGCACAATGTGGAATTCACTTCTACCCGCTTTTAGGGAGAGAAGAAAGGCTGTTCCCTTAAGTGCTGACTCTGGGTCTTGAACAAGGGACCCTACCCTCTTATTGGCTCGAGAAGGACTCAGTTTGCTGATTGGATCACAAACTAATTGTTCATTAGGGGATCAATGGGACTTAAGAAACAAGATGTAGTCTTGAGGGTAAAACAACTATTGACTCATCCGTTATTACGAACAACCTGTGAAGGGTTTGTTGGGGATGATGCCCTAAACTCTCGTTGGGTCCTATAGTTTGTAAACACAGTTTTGAACAAACTCTTGTGATGTATAATATATAATATTTTCTTCACTTTTTTCTATGAAAATTGGATGTTTTATTTGCTTTACCACAAACCAACAAACTAAGATCTCTGGTTGTCATTTGTAACTTAAGCATGTATGTGGAGACATATAGGTGGATCATGTCTTAAGTAATAACCAAAATGGTCTGTAGTATATGGATATAGGAGGAAAACCTTATCCTGATAATGCTACGGATGTGGCCCACTTTGCAGAATAGTTACAAATGTTGTGATTTGCTACAGATGGTCTGATCCTAATCACGTAAAGGTACTCTTGTATAAGCGTTCTTTTAATTGGTATTAGAGCTGGGTTTCTGATATTCTAACTTCATTTATGCAAAGAATTGCATTTACATTCTTGGTGGGTAAAAGCATATCTACTCTCTGTTTTAAGCGTTAATTTGTTTGTGGATGTGTGGATTAATGGATTTTCTGGGATGAAACCTCGATTTTTTAAATTCTTTTACATTTCAAGTTAATTGTAAAGGCCTCTACATTTTTTGGCATTATTAACTGCTATTGATTATGTAATTTCAAAGTAGTTTGAGTCTTTGAGTCGTTTGTGAAGAAGCTTCGTGGCAAGGGTCGCTGTTCTTCGAGGATGAAGATGACAAAGTGTTGGTTGAGTCGTGTAGACGATGGGGTAACCGATTCTGAGTATCGGATACTCGGGAGCTGTTTTACGTGCGCGCACTAGACGATTGTATATCTCAGCAATCTTTATTGCTTAGTTACTGACTATACGATCGCAGAGTAAATCACGTAGTAAATCGTTTACATTTCACATGTTAAGTGATCGTCTACACGATCGGGCTTCACAACTTTGTTGTCGTCTAAGCGATTGTTTAGCTCCGAGCGTTTTCGTCTTGTGTGGTACGCGATCGTTTACCTAGAGTTGTTTACTAAGTGATGGGAGCTTCGCCCGACGGTTCAAGACCCGATTCGCTTGTGATTCGATTTACTCGGTGGCAAAATGTAATAGATAGATTTTTTTATTACGGTTTTTGAGGTGTTTCATCCCAGTCCATTAATCTGTGTTTTTATACATGAGATGTATGATTTATTTATATGACATATGGTATGCCATATAGAAAAATCCCACCTTAGATTATGTATGGTCATGCATCATCTCTTTATTATAAGTGTTATGATTTAGAGAAGCATGATTTAAATTACGTAAGAGCATGCTCATGCATCATATAATATAAAAGTTATATCTATGCATGCATAAAGCATTGACATGCATCATCTTTATATATAATTGTTATAGTATAAGGGTGTATGGAAAGCATGTATGCTTGATTGTTACTCGTATATAAAATTTATGTATAGTAATGATCGGATATAGCATGAAGCATAACACATAGATTAATTTATAAGTGTTATAAATACCTTGATGTGTGGCAATGTATGTTTTAGTTATTTCTTTTATAAAGGTTATAAAAAGAAATTAGAACTAAAATAATTAAGAAAGACATGCATGCCAACTTAGGTTTAAATCAAGGTTTTAAAATGTTTAAAACTTGGATGAGATAGACCTAAGATCACGGTTCTAATATGATTAGCAACCTTAGGCTTTAATCTTTTAATCATTTTAATAGGATTAAATTGACTAATAAAAGGTTAAAGTGTAGCAAATTTATCTAGAAGGGACCTTTTGTCTAAGATGGGTTCTGTTTAGGCTGGGATATTTAAGATGACGGAAACGTAACACCCCTACCTAGGAACCTACCTGGAAAGGTGAATTATATAGATCTGATGCATGCATGCAAGTTAAGGACAGTCCATTAAAGAGTTTAAATGTGACTACTTGAACTTGTTTTATTTCAAAGACAGAAGTTTTTTTTTAGAAGACTTAATAAATGACTTAAACTAAAATCAATAGCCGGATTGTCTAGTTTAATGAATTACTAAGTAGAACATTCAGTGGGAGGTACTTGGGGCATATGATGCTTCATTTAAACCTTTCGCGTTGCTCCTTTTATAGTCCACACCGTGAGATCTACCCTCGGCCTCGTGGCACCCTGGGAGTGTCCTCCTAAAGGATGGTGTTTGGGTAGGTAAATATCAAGGTGGATTGAAAGAATGTTCATAGTAAGTGGGGGCGAGAAATGCGACAGCATATCCCACAGTCTCTCTCGTTGGATTGAATAAAGTTTCTTTGCATTGCCTCAAGGCACCTTGGGAGTGTCCCCCTATAGGATGGCAATTTTGTGCGTTTCTTTATTTGATCTCCTGTAAAAGGATAAGGTTACTTAGTCTCTTGTCCTAATCTGCTTCTTCCCTACGGTGGGCTCATTAGGGTGGGACTCTGAGGCCGAAAATGAGAGGTCACACTTATGCGAAATTGTTAGGGGTTAACAGTTATGGACCAAATAAATGGTGGTTGTTAGGTTAGTTCCAAGAGTTGATTCTGCCTAATTGTTGAGAATGTGTCATCCTAGTGAAGGGGCATCTGATCACCCCCCAGTGACGTTTGTCCTGCCTTGCTAGGGCATCAATACAAAATAGAAGTCTTTATCACTTAGGGTACTTGAAAACTGTTTTGCTAAAACTAATTGGTTAAAATGTGGTTTAGCAAAGTCTTATATAAGTTTCTTCGTTTTTCAGCAATGGTTTTAAAAATGGCTACAACCATGATTGCTTTGTTAAGCGCGAAAAACTTACTGGCGACAACTATTCGTGTTGGAAACATATGATCACGACGATATCATCATCGAGGATCTAATGTTTGCCCTTATGGAGGTTTTTTCTCCTATTCTAGCTCCAAATGCCACTCAAAATTTTAAGGAGGCCTACGAGCGATGCACATGGGCAAACGAGAAGGACCGAGCCTATATCTTGACTAGTGTTAATGACGTGTTGGCCAAGAAACATGAGCCCATGGTCTCAGCGCGTGAGATCATGGAGTCCTTACGGGGGATCGGGGGATGTTCGGACAACCGTCTGGACAGCTCAAGCATGAGGCTCTGAAATACATCTTCAACTCCAAAATGGAGGAAGACACCTCTATTCGTGAACATATGCTTAACATGACGGTCCACTTTAATGTGGCAGAGATGAATGGGTCTAGAATTGATGAAGGCAGTCAAGTTAGCATCATCCTACATTCATTGCTGGAGAGCTTCCTCCACTTTGTTAGAAATATACCCTTACAACTCTCCTCAACGAGTTGCAGACATACCAATCTTTACTGAAAAAGTAAGGAAAGGAAAAAGGGTGAGGCAAATGTTGCATCGTCTTCTATAATGTTCCATCGAGGTTGGCTTCAGGGACGAAGTCTACACCTTCTACTTCTAATTTTGTAAAGTGGAAGAAGAAGAAGGGTGGTAAGGGGAAAGGGAAAGGGCCTGCTAACCTACCACCTTTTGCCCCAAGGAGGCGTCCGCCATCGGTTGAAAAGGGAAAATATTTCCACTGCAATTAGGACGGACACTGGAAGAGGAATTGTCCTCACTGGTTGAAGGAAAGGAAGGCAGCCAAGGCTAAGGCCAAGGCAGACAAAGGTAAATATGATTTGCTTGTGCTAGCCACTTGTTTAGTAAAGAATGTTGATTCTACCTGGATACTTGATTCGGGCGCCACTAATCACTTTTGTTTTTCTTTTGGCGATAGCTGGAGGCTAGTGAGATGACGATGCGAGTAGGCACCAAGCACGTCGTCTCAGCTATGGTAGTGGAAGGCACCAAGTTAACTTTACATAATAGGTTTCTTGTATTAAAAAATGTTTTTGTTGTTCTTAAATTAAAAAGAAACTTAATTTCTATAAAGTGCCTGTTACAATGTAAATAAACTCTTTCTTTTAATGTGGATAAAGTATTTATTCATAAAGATGGTGTTGAGATTTGTACAGCTAAACTGGAAAATAACTTGTATGTGCTAAGACCGTGAGCCTTAAGTTCCCTCCATAACATAGAGATGTTTAAATCTGTCGTAACTCAATCTAAACATCAACAAATTTCTCCAAAAGAAAATGCCCAACTTTGGCACCTTCGAATAGGACACATCAATCTCAATAGGATTGAAAGAATAGTATGGCCTTCTAAGTGAGTTAAAATAAAATTCTTTACCGGTGTTCAAATCTTGCCTTGAGGTAAGATGACTAAAAGACCTTTTACTGGAAAAGGTTATTGAGCCAAAGAGCCTCTTGAGTTAGTACATTCTGACCTTTATGGTCCTATGAATGTACGAGCCCGAGGAGGCTATGAGTATTTTATTAGCTTTATTGATGATTACTCTAGGTATAGGTATGTTTATCTGATGCAACGGAAGTCTAAATCCTTTGAAAAGTTCAAAGAGTTCAAGGCTAAAGTGGAAAATGCATTGGATAGATGGATAAAAACAATTCAATCAGATCGAGGTGAAGAGTTTTTGGATTATGGGTTTCAGGACTATTTGATAGAACATGGAATCATTTTCCAACTCTCAGTGTCGAGTACACCTCAGCAGAATGGTGTAATGGAGAGGAGAAATAGAACCTTGTTGGACATGGTTCGTTCAATGATGAGTTACGCTTCCTTATCGGACTCATTTTGGGGTTTCTCAGTGGAGACTGCAGTATACATACTCAACTGTGTTCCTTCCAAGAGTGTTGTGAGAACACCTCTAGAGTTGTGGAACGGGCATAAAGCTACTTTACGTCACTTCCGCATTTACGGTTGCCCAACACATGTGCTTGAGGCAAATCCCAAGAAGTTTGAACCACGGTCGAGGTTATGCCTCTTTGTAGGCCACCTAAAGGTACACGAGTGGTTATTTTTATGATCCATCGAAAAATAGGGTGTTTGTTTCTACGAACGCTACTTTCCTAGAGGAGGATCATATTAGGGAGCACAGTCCACGTAGTAAAGTTGTGTTACGTGAGCTTTCCAACGAAACTATTGAAACTTCAACAAGAGTTGTTAAAATGCCTGCTTCATGAACAAGAGTTCTTGATGATAGTTCATCTAGTAGGTTGGTTCCACCTCAAGAGTTGAGGGAACCTCGATGTAGTGGAAGGGTTGCAAAACCGTCTGTTCGTTATCTGGGTTTCACAGAGATCCTTGCTATGGTAGCAGATAGCGACGTTCAGAAGGCAATGGAGGATATAGACTGGGATGAATGGGTCAAAGCCATGGATCTCGAGATGGAGTCGATGTACTTCAACTCAATTTGTGATCTTGTAGATCAACCTGATGAGGTAAGACCTATAGGTTGTAAATGGATCTACAAGCGCAAACGAAGTGCTGATGGGAGAGTGCAAACCTTCAAGGCTCGACTTGTGGCAAAGGCTTATACCAAGGTGGAGGGAGTCGATTATGAGGAGACTTTCTCGCCTGTTGCCATGTTAAAGTTGATCCACTTCCTCCTATCCATTGTTGTTTATTATAATTTTGAGATCTGGCAAATGGACGTCAAGACAGCCTTTCTGAATGGCAATCTAGAGGAGACCATTTACATGATGCAGACCGAGGGATTCATTACCCAAGGTCAAGAGCAAAAAGTTTGCAAACTAAATTGGTTCATTTATGGGCTAAACAGGCATCTCGATCTTCGAACATTCCATTTCGTAATGCGATCAAATCGTATGGCTTTGACCAAAACGTTGATGAACCTTCTGTCTACAAGAAGATCGTCAACAGATCAGTACTTTTGTTAGTGTTGTATGTAGACGATATGCTATTCATTGGGAATGATGTAGGTCTACTGACTGCAGTTAAGAACTAGCTAGTGACCAAATTCCAAATGAAAGATTTGGGAGAGGTTCAATTTGTTCTGCGTATATAGATCTTTCGAGATCGTAAGAACAAAGTGCTAGCACTGTCTTAGACATCGTACATTGAAAAGATGTTGCTCAAGTACACAATGCAGGACTCCAAAAAGGGCCTACTACCGTTCAGGCATGGAGTCACTTTGTCTAAGGACATGTGTCCTAAGAAACCTCAAGATGTTGAGGAGATGAGATGGGTCCCATATGCATCTGCCATTGGCAGTTTGATTTACGCGATACTCTGTACTAGGCCAGACATATTCTATGTTGTGGGAATAGTCAGTAGGTATCAGTTTAACCAAGGCCAGGCTCATTGGACCACAGTTAAGAACATCCTCAATTATCTTCAGAGAACAAGGGATTACATGCTCATGTATGGATCTAGGGATTTGATCCTTACTAGATACACGGATTTTAACTTTCAGATTGCTAAGGATCTAGCAAGTCCACTTCAGGGTCAGTTTTTACTCTTAATGGAGGAGCTGAAGTATAGCGAAGCACTAAACAGAGGTGTATCGTCGACTCCACGATGAAGGTCGAGTATGTAGCGGCTTACGAAGCTGCTAAGGAGGCCGTCTATCTCAGGAAGTTCCTTACAGAGCTGGAAGTTATTCCAGATATGTCTAGGCCATCACTCTCTATTGTGACAATAGTGGTGTTGTGGCGAACTCCAAGGATCCCCGGAGTTGCAGGCGCGACAAACACATAGAGTGGAAGTATCATCTGATCTGCGAGATAGTGCATCAAAGGGACGTGATCGTCACGAAGATCGCATCAGAGCACAACGTTGTTGACTCATTTACGAAGGCTCTCATGGCTACAGTGTTTGAGGGTCACCTTTAGAGCATGGGTCTATGGGACCGCCCGCGGCTGGACTACAACAAGTGGCAGATTTTATTGTACTGGGCCTTAGTGCCCTATTTTATTGTTTCGTACTAGTTTATGTACACCCCACTTGCTTTAGGACAAGTGGGAGATTGTTAGGGATGATGCCCTAAAGTCTTGTGTCCTGTAGTTTGTAAACACAGTTTGTACGAATGCTTGTGATGTATAATATATGATATTTTCTTCACTACTTGACTTTGCACATTGGATGTTTTATTTGCTTTACCAAAAACAAATAAACTAAAATTTCTTATTGTCATTATGTAACTTAAGCATGTATATGATGACATACAAGTGGATCATGTCTTAAGTGATAACCAAAATGGTCTGTAGTATATGGATAAAGGAGGAAAACCTTATCCTGGTAACGCTACGGATGCGACCCATTTTGTGGATTAGTTACAAGTATTGTAACTTGGCACAGATGGTCAGATCCTGATCATACGTAAGAGGACATACAACCGAGGCGTCCTTTACAAAGAGTTTGTATAAGACCTTACCACGAAGTGTTAACATCTTGTTATATAACGTCGTTCATGATAGAGACTTCACTTCACTAGGATAACCATAGGTAACATGACCTCAATCCTAGGTGGGTTGGGAACTTCTGTGATTGTGGGCGGTCCTTTGATGTGCATAGGTGCGAGTGGCCAGTTTGCCGACTCAAACCTACCACTTTGGGGATTCGTCTGATTTGGGAGCTGGGAACTCAGCTACAAAAGATCGACTTCACTCCTTCCCTGAAACATGGGTTAGTAGATAGATTGCTCCCTTAAGGATTGATCCGAGGCTTGAACGATGTGGCACTACACACCTTCTCATGGACCAAGAGGTGTTCACACATAGTAGGACTATATTGTATTGTTCATTAGAGGGATTAGTTGAACTTAAGGAGTAAGATGTTACTGTAGGGGCAAAACAGTAAATTGACCCAACTGTACTTACGAGCATCTATGAAAGGTTATCGTACTGATGATTGATTATATCCAATGGACACAAAAATATATCTGTGGTAAGGAGAGTCCAATTGTCGGTCTTTAGTGGAATGCCTGGCAATTAACAGATGGTGGATCTCGTAGCTAAAGAGTTTAGTCAGCTATTCACGTACCGTTGGAGATTCAAGCCACAGGTTCATAAGGTCCCCTTGGTAGCTTAGATTCAAGATGAGAGTCAGTTTGAAATGTTCAAATTGACAAGAGGGAGTTCGATTATATATGATATAATTGAACTGGTTATTATATATGATATGATTGACTATATGTATGAGATACATTAATTGGAGGAAATTGAATATAAATATGATTTATATCTAGTGGAGGAGAAAACACTATGGTTGATATATGATATTAAATTATAGGTTAACAAATATAATATGATTATATTTAATAACTTTTAGTTGGACAATTATGACATAATTGGCCACCATTTTCTCCGTAACCGTGCGTTAGTGAGGAGTTCCATTCAGTTTTCGTAATTGAAGAATAAAATGAAAATTGTTTTCATTTTGCAGATATATCGAAAAACGCGCTTATTTTGCTAAATGAAGTGTTTTGCCCATCGCTTAGTGAATTGAGAGCCTATACGATATCTCACTTTTGCTAGACAATCACTTACACGTGCGCACTGCTTACTAAGCGATCGCTTAGCGTCGAGCTTTTACTAAACGATCGTATAGACGATCACTTACCTTTTCCTACACGATCGTATACCTCACCTAAACGATCAAACATCTTGTCTATACGATACACATTGCCTTCTCCCACTTGCTTGATCGTAGTATACGATCTCTTTTCCTCCTCTCCTCTACCAAATCCGATTAGAGCCCACTCTTTGGATTCTCACTCCGAGAATACTAAAGGTTCCAAGTGGTGCTGTCGTCCCCATCTTCTTTGTCTTTTCGTGTGGAGTTATTCGTGGTAGACGATCGGTTATTGCTGAACGATAATCTGACGTTCCAACGAGAGCGAAAGCTTCCGTTCGTGGAGAGAGCGAGATTTCAATGTAGAGAGTCTTCAACTGGTAGGTTTACTCGTTCTCTTGTTTATTTATCTCTAAGCATGTAAACCCCATACTCCATTTTTCCTACATAAGTGAGTAACAAGTGTGTTAAATAAATTTTGAAAGGAGATAAAGAAAGTAGGAAGATGGAGGAAGAAAATTTGAAGTGTTAGAAATACTTAGTCAAGGGTGAGTTTTAGATAATATAACAAGTGAAAATTGGCTTACTATGGAAACAAAGTGTAGGCATGCGTTAATGGAGAAGTGTGGATGCATGAGGTTGTATGTGTAGCAACCAAAGGCTTGTAGAGGCTAAGTGTTGAAGGCAAGGATAAACTATGCGTTGGTACTAAGGATGAACGCATGAGTTAGAAGGCATGATGCATTGATAAGGCTTGCGGCAGCCAAGGGGCTTGCGAGGGTATTTTGGTGCTGAGCATTGGAGATGTGCGCACTGGACGATCGTGCAATAAATAAGTGGCGCTACACGATGAGGTAGGCGATCGTCTAGCAAATGACCGGTGCTACGCGATGAAGTAGGCGATCGTGTAGTAAATGCACAGAGTTAAGTGATGTGGTAGGTGATAGTGCGGTAAAGTGCTATGCTAGACGATACGAAAGGTTGCACTAAGCGATAGCATTAAACGACGAGGAATTGGCACTACACGATCGACATCAGCACTAGACGATGAGCTACATGACAAGCATTAGACGATAGACATTAGGTGCTAGATGATAGGCGTTGGGCACTAGACGATGGAGTATGCGATGTACGCAAGGCGTTGAAACTCGATGCACGATAAATTTATGCTATGAAACGAGGAAGGCCTAACACTTGGGACCGACTAAGCTAAGCGTGGGCAAGGAAATTCGTTGCCTTAGGAGCATGCGACCAAAGGGGGGATGCAATAACCTCTAAGTGAGTTATATGTTAGCCAGATTGGGCGATGCATTGTGGAGGAGGCATGCGGCCATGTGGTTGCAAGCGTTGGCTTGGGAGCTGACCCTTGCGTCGATAACTAAGTGGGAAGGATCATCTTAGTGATTGATCAACTAAGCCAGCTGTCATACTCAGGTTTGATATTATCCTTTAAGGATGAGGTGGAAGTTTGATGTTAAAAGGAGAACATACAGCTGCTAGTTTAAAAGGGAAACTCAATTTCAAAGAGAGGGTGGGAGGAATTCGCTCGTGCAAATGCAGTAATTCAAGAGCCATTCAAACCCTGAGTATGTCTAGTTGCTAAGGTTGAAATGTCGGAAGGAGATTCTAGCGGAATCGAGCTAGAAAATGATGAATCCGGCTGAAGGTCGAATTCTCGGGTAAGTTGGGCCAGTCTTAATGATCTGAGTATTCCAACTCAACCACGAGGAATTCAGAGCTGAAATTTTAAGTTAAGCTTTCTAAAACATTTTAGAAAATGTTTGTAGAAGGAAATTTCTTGAGAAAAGGCCTGGAATATTAGTTATTAAAATTGTAATTTAAATCTAGAATCTTGAACAAGCAGGCAGCTGCTTGGATAGAACAAGCAAGCAGCTTTAAGGGCTTGACGATGATGTTAAGCGAATGCGTTGGAGGCTGAATTGGCACACAGACGCATTGAGAAGCATTAGACCATGCAACGCATGTTGAAGCCATAAGCGAAAGTGCTGTGTGGGCATTGGATCCTACAGGCAAGCACACAAGGTATTAGGGCAAGGTTGCGTTGGAGTTTATGGGCGCAACCAAACGAATGCATGGGTTATGCATTGATGTGCCACAAGACGAGCGCATGAGCTAAACGATGGACGCAAAGGTTGCTATATGATGGGCCATGCGATGGGAAATAGGCGTTGGCTGAATGCTTGGTCACATAGGAAGCTTGAACGCCTAAAGCAAGGCATGGACTCAAACCATGAAAGTATGGTAATGAAGTTGCTGCCTAGTCAGGTTAAGGCCTAAGAATTTGGCTAAGTTTTCAACGCGGAGTAAGCATATACATGAAGAGGATTGCCAAAGACTGTAGCGGTCAGTTCCCAAAAGACTTCTCTACTGCTGCTCTGCCACTCTAAGAATCAGGTTGAAGGAAGCTTAATTGAAGACCTGTATTAGTCAGTACACATGTGTCTGTCAGATGGAGACTAGTATTCGAGATGGGGCTCATTAAGTTTTAATATTCATGTATGAACAATGCTAGGAAACCCTGTAATGTAACTTTGTTAAGTTTTGAGTTAGTTTTTTCGTATATTGATGAAATGTATGTATTCAAGGTTTGAGCAAATTTAACAGGTTAGATAGGCAGTAAGTGCCAGCGAAAGGGTTGGTAACTGCTGTAGTCACCATTCCATCCAGGTTAAAGAGGGTAATCTAGAGCATGGTGTGACAAGTTAGTATTAGAGCAAAATATTTTGGGAATAAATGGGAGAAGTTTATATATAAGTCTGAGTTCTGAGTCCTTAGCATGTGTACTACCTAAGTAAAAGGAAGATGTCAAGTAGAAGTGGCAAGCAAAGCAAGCATACAGACAATGAGAACCCTGAACCTACCTTTAGAAGCTCTAAGATTCAAAAGAGCGGAGATTCCAGTAAGTGAAAGATAAAGTTTCAGTGGCTCAGGAAGAAAGACTTCGAGAAGGGAAGTCGGGAGTCACGCAGGTAAACATAGACTATTCACTAGAAATAGAATGTTTAGCAGGTTTTCTCAGAGGTTGGTGGCAAACGTGAAGTCTATTCTAATGAACTCAGGGAAAAGGTGATCTAGAGGAAGTCCTAGTTAGATTAATCCTAAGAGAAGAGGAAAAGATGAGCAACAGTTAGCTCGATATGTACCAGGTTTATGTTGAGTATAAAAATAAGGAACAAAAATGGTCAGCAGAAGGTAAAAAGGAAAAGGTCCAGATCTGTTGATGTTCCCGGTAATAGCTCGAAGTTTGAATTGTGACTGAGTTAGAGACTAGTACAGTTAAAAAAACCTTATGTATACAGTATAGTAAGCTATAGTCGGGAAATGTTATAGTAGAATGAATGTCTTCTCTCAAGTATGGATAGACAGGACATCTTAAGAAGAGTGCCCGCAGTTAAGTCGGGAATTCTGGTTGACACAAATAGTGATTTCACAGCTAGTAAGTAATTCGAAGATATGACAACTGGAAAAGAATGTTCCAGTAGGTATTACTAGCAAAGATAAAAAGGACCACCCTAGTAATAAGTAAAGGATATGACTCAGTGGAAAATGAAAGAGTCACCAGATGATGTAACAAATACAGTGAACTATTATGACCAAGTTGTTCATACATACTAGTATTACTTAGTATGAACAAAGTTAATATCAAAGTAGCGCAACGAAAGCGTAGTAAAATGAAGAAGAAGAAGAAGGTTGTAAAGTTTTACGACCAAAGGATGTTGTGAAACTCTAGTTATAAGTAAGTCCGAGCAAATTTCGAGGACGAAATTTCCTTAAGGGGAGTTAATTGTAAACCCCGTACTCCATTTTTCCTACATAAGTGAGTAACAAGCGTGTTAAGTAAAATTACTAAAGGAGGTAAAGAAATGAGGAAGATGGAGGAAGAAAACTCTAAGTGTTAGAAATACTTAGTCAAGGGTGAGTTTTAGATAATATAACAAGTGAAAATTGGCTAAGTATGGAAGCAAAGTTGGGCATGCATTGATGGAGAAGTGTGGACGCATGAGGTTACGTGTGTAGCAACCAAGGCTTGTAGAGGCTAAGTGTTAAAGGCAAGGATAAACTATGTGTTGGTACTAAGGATGAACGCATGAGTTGGAAGGCATGATGAGTTGATAAGGCTTGTGGCAGCCAAGGGGCTTGCAAGGGTATTTGGGCATTGGGCGTTGGAGATGCACGCGTTGAACGATCGTATAGTAAATAAGTGGTGCTACACAATTAGGTAGGCGATCGTCTAGCAAATGACCGGCGCTACGTGATGAGGTAGGCAATCATGTAGCAAATGCACGGAGTTAAGCGATGCGATAGGTGATTGTGCGGTAAAGTGCTACGCTAGATGATATGAAGGGTCATGCTAAGGGATAGCGCTATGCATTGAACGATAGCGTTAAGTGACGAGGCATTGGCACTGCACGATTGGTATCAAAGCTAGACGATAGACGTTGGGCGCTAGATGATAGGCGCTGGGCGCTAGACGATGGAGTATACGATGTGTGCAACGCGTTGAAACTCGATGCACGATAAAGTTATGCTATGAAACGAGGAAGGTCTAATGCTTGGGACTGACTAAGCTATGCATGGGCTAGTAAATGCGTTGCCTTAGGAGTATGCGACCAAAGGGTGGACACAATAGCCTCTAAGTGAGCTATGCGTCAGCCAAATTGGGCGATGCATTGTGGAGAAGGCATGTCGCCATGTGGTTGCAAGCGTTGGCTTGGGAGCTGACCCTTGCGTCGATAACCAAGTGGGAAGGATCATCTTAGTGATTGATCAGCTTTAAGGGCTTGACGATGATGTTGAGCGCATGCATTGGAGGCTAAATTGGCACACAGATGCGCTGAGAAGCATTAGACCTGCAGGCAAGCACATAAGGTATTAGGGCAAGGTTGCGTTGGAGTTTATGGGCACAACCAGACGAACGCATGGGTTATGCATTGATGTGCCATAAGATGGGCGCATGAGCTAAACGATGGGCGCAAAGGTTACTATACAATGGGCCATGCGATGGGCAATAGGTGTTGGTTGAAAGCTTGGTCATATAGAAGCCTTGAATGCCTAAAGAAAGGCATGGACGAAAGCCATGAATGCATGGTAATGAAGTTGCTGCCTAGTCAGGTTAAGGCCTAAGAATTTGGCTAAGTGTTCAACGCACAGTAAGCATATACATGAAGAGGATTGCCAGAGACTGTAGCGGTCAATTCCCAAAAGACTTCACTGCTACTGCTCTGCCACTCTCAGAGTCAGGTTGAAGGAAGTTTAATTGAAGACCTGTATTAGTTAGTACACATGTGTCTGTCAGATGGGGACTAGAATTCTAGATGGGGCTCACTAAGTTGTAATATTCATGTATGAACAATGCTAGGAAACCCTGTAATGTAACTGTGTTAAGTTCTGAGTTAATTTGTTCGTATATTGTTGAAATGTACGTATTCAGAGTTTGAGCAAATTTAACAGGTTAGATAGGCAGTAAGTGCCAGCAAAATGGTTGGTAATTGCTATAGTCACCATTCCATCCAGGTTATAGAGGGTAATTTGGAGCGGGGTGTGACAAAGCATGCCAAAAATTTAGTAGTTTGATGCATATCTATATGTGTGAATGTAAATGTGGTAATTCTATCACAATTATTTTAGAAAGATCCACTTCCGTTCAGATGTACTTTTGTATAAGAGTTCCTTCACTAGGAACTCAGCTACACAAGATGGAATTCACTTCTTCTCCGAAACAGGGGTAAGTAGATAGATTGCTCCCATAAAGGCTGATTATGGGGCTTGAACGATGTGGCACCACACACTTTCTCATGGCCCGAGAGGTGTCCACTCATAGTAGGACTATGTTATATTGTTCATTAGAGGGATCAATGGTACTTAAGGAGTTAGATGTAACGACAGGGGAAAAACAATAAATTAGCCCAGCTGTACTTACGAGCATCTGTGAAGGGTTATCGTACTGTTGATTGGTTATATCCAATGGACACAGAAATATATCTGTGGTGAAAATAGTGCAGCTGTCGATCTTTAGTAGAATGCCTGGTAGTTAACGGATGGTAGATCTCATGGCTAAAGAATTTAGTCAGCTATTCACATACCGTTGGAGCTTCGAGCCATAGGTCTATAAGGTCCCCTTGGTAGCTCAATGGATTCAAGTTGAGAATCAGCTTTTGGGTCAGCTTGAAGTATTCAAATTGACAAGAAGGAGTTCAATTATATATGATATGATTGAACTGGTTAATTATATATGATATGATTGACATTATGAATGAGATACATTATTTGGAGGAAAATGATATAGATATGATTTATATCTAGTGGAGGAGGAAAAGACTATGGTTCATATGTTGCATTTGATGTGATATTAAACCATAGGTTAATGAATATAATATGATTATATTTATTATTTAATTTTGACATTTATAGGATAATTGTTGCCCGACTTTTTCTCCATAATCGAATGATAGTGGGAGGTTGCATTCAGTTTTCGTAATTGAAGGATAAAATGAAAATTGTTTTCATTTTGTAAGACATTAGACATTCGCTCACGAATGGTGTATACTGTCAATCGCATAGCAAACTAAGAGCCTACACGATAGCTCAAAGTTTCTAAATGACCGTATACACGCGTGCGGTTTACTAAATGATCGCATAGGATTTGTTAAACGATTATATATCTTTTTCCTAAACGATCACTCGTCCGAATGTTTACTAAACGATCATCTATACGATCGCACCCCTTTAGCTAAACGATCATGTACCTCTACCTAAACGATCAAGCATTGTCTATACGATAGACACCCAACTTGTCCCACTTGCTTGGTCGTGGTATACGATTGTGTTTTCTTCCTTTCTTCTACCAAAGCTAATAGAGCCCACATCTCCTGCTGAGAATACTGAGGGTTCCAAGTGGTGGTGTCTTCCCTGCTACTGTATTCATGAGGAGGCCATTCGTGGGTAGACATTTTGGTGGACGATTGCTTAGACATTCTCAGCGAGAGCGAGAGGAGTAGTCCTTGGACGAGAACG
>NW_028326571.1:0-38000 GCF_027475165.1 Benincasa hispida
ACTCCTTTTTTTATATAGTAAAAATAAAATTTTTAAAAATCAATTTTCTGTAAAAAATAATTGTCAGTTGTCACATCTTGATTGGGCATTGTCTACAAAAGCTGCAACCCACGTTTTTTCTTTTAGTGCAAAGATTTGGTGCAATTGGTTACATGCTCTCTTTATTTTACATAGTAAAAATAAAATTTAAAATAATCAATTTTTATTTAAAAAAGATTTGCCACACGACACACTTTGATTGGGTGTTGGCTGAATAAAAGATGGGTGCACTAGACTAAAAATTGATTAAAGTTTCTGATGCGTTGTTTCATGCGGTGAATTTATGAAAGGAGTTGCGGTGATGGAAATGCGTTGTGCAACAAGTTTTCTCAGCAGAATCAAAGTATAAATCCTACTGAATTTCCTGGTAAGTTCAGGGTCGAATTCAGGGACTAAGGAAAACAGTAAGCGGTAATAATTTTTAAGAAAACCTTGCGGTAACCAATAATTCAAAAAGTTGTTTTGGGTTGTTGTTTGCGGTATAAAAAGTATGCAGCGGAGTTACAAAAAGAGTTGATAATACGGAAGATGCGATGAATATGCAAGGGAACGGGTTGAGAAGGGGTTCAACTAACACTTTCTAGGAATGCGTTCATATTATACGATCATGCAACACACATACAATAGCAAATCATCTCTCAACGCAAATGCTACGGCTTCTAGTTCTAGAACGCATGCGATATATGCGATAAAGTCTATAGGACCTACACATAAGCCTCTATTCTTGTTTATGCGATGACAAATGACATACACACATACAAAGCGACCACATAATACCATAACCTATCTCTAGGGTGCATGCGATGCATGTTGGCAAACAGAACTTATCTCTAAGTCCCTATCTCTCGCTTATGTAGATCTAATTTCGCTCTCTCGAGTCTAGATTCTAACCTAGCTCTCTCAAGTCTTAGGTTCTTTCTTTAGACTCTCTCTCGAGTAGCTCTAAAGGGGTGTTGGGCACAACATAAGACAAGATAATCGCATCTAATGAAGATCCTAGATCATGTTAGCTTAGTTCTTCTCAACGCATTCGATGGATTTAGCTACTCATGTGTGCTTTTAAGAGAATGAACATATGTAGATAAGCAAGTTCCATTTTATAGATATAGAATTTAAATACAGAATAACAATGCGAAATGAGAATAAAGAACTGGTAGCAATCTCTTACTTCCAAGGCTTTTACACTGTTCTTCTCCACTCTGCTCAAAAGATAATTTCACTATCGCGAGAGTCGACCCTCTCTCTACTTTTCCACGCCTCTGGGTTCTCTCTCGAGCTGATTAGAGCGATCTTCTGGCGTATCTTCCCTTCTCTCGCTCCGCCTTCTAAGTAAAAGAAAAACTATGAACAAGGCTACTTCTATCTAAGGAAAAATTATCTAACTGTCCGAACTCCTTCACTGAAGGTTGCCTTCGGTATTTATAGAGCTTCGGGGTGAAAGGAATCTTCTCTCTTATGATTGCACTGATGGGATGACATTAATTCTCTGCCTGATGCGCCGAATATTTGTCACCGAAAAGTTGAGTGTACTTGCTACAGTAGTTCGTTAGCGGCTTGTCAACTTAATTCGGAATCGACCGTCATCAGCTTTCTATCCCATCGTGATTTATGACGCTTTTCACCCGGATGCGCCCACCAAGTTGCGCCGACTCTATGCGGCAACCTTCTTGAGCAGATATTTGCGAGCGAAAATTACCGCATAGCCTTGTGGTAACGTAATCTTTTACTGCGCTCGGCCGTTGATTTCTTTGGATCGTATTTTTCGCCTTGCGTCAATGCATATTCTGCACAAAAATACATAAGTTAACTGTTTTAATACGATGGACGCATGCACCCGCAATATTATGAACTTAATGCTTTTTAGACGCAATCTTACATATTTTATCAACACAAACCTGCATTGTTTAATAACTTAGCACTGTAATAACGTGCATTTTTTCCCGTTATCAGTTTCCCATGTGCGCATTTTTTAAAAATTGATTTTTAGAATTTTTTTTAACTAGAAAAATGGAGCATGGTTAGGTGCGGCCTCCAATAATTGGCGTTAGTTATTCTTTGTTCGTTAGACTATTTTATTATATTGTTATAATTGCATCGATGTTGATGAATGAGAGTAGAGCGAAGTGAAAACTTAAAACAATATACTCGAACATTAAGGATTATGCTTAAACCTGATTAATGTCATAGCTCCAAATGAAGGTTTTGCTAAAGATTTTTCATTCTCCTCAAACACACAATTAAGGGGGGGAAATTAGACGAAACTAATTCATGAAAAATAGAAAAGGATGAATGAGAGATAATCGAATATGTCATTTCATTAGTATTTTGTTCATTTACAAATCTAAGACTGGGAAATTATAAAAACGATAAACTCAAAAATTAGTTCAAATAAACTTGATAAAAGCAAATACCAATAGAGAAACTCAAAAAGAGAGGTGGGATGAAATACTTATCTGCGTCCAGTTCATTTTAATCTATACCACATAAACTCAAATCTAAACTAGAAATGAACCAAGAACAACTACTGAGCCAACATTATTTAGGTTGTTTCAAACCCAATGAACACTACCCTTTCCATTTGATCCACCTCCCTACTCGTAAGTTTGTATTGGTTTCATCGATATGCTCTTGGGATGGACATTACCATCAATTTGCTGAAGTTTGAAAATCGCCTTGGCTTCATTTTCATGCTATTTTGGAAAAACTTTGTGGACATCCATGGATGTTCAATTAAGAAGAAGAAGAAGAAGAAGAAGAAGAAAAAGAAGAAGAAGAAGAAGAAGAAGAAGAATAAGGATAAGTGGGAAGAGAAAGGATAGGATAGGAGAGGGACATTTTTATAAGAAAAAGGATAAGTATGTACTTTTCTTTTCATTTCTTAAATCATGATGAAGTAGATGCAATATGCATTTTCAAGATTATCCCATTAAAGTTTCTCTTCCTCCTTATGACAATGAGTAATAAGCTCATTTAGGGTCCATTTTTTCTTTTGATTGTTATAACGCAACCTAAAATGACTATATTGTGCAGTAGAGTTCAAAATTAAATGCACAAGAAAGGCTTCAGAAACATCCAACTTAAGGGCCTTTAATTTCGATGCAACATCAATAATTAGTAATATGTATTCCCTAATATTTTCTAAGATAGGTTCACACCTTACCTTTTTCTTCACTCGACAACATTTACCCTCTCTCTATCTTTTATTTTTTAAAATCATTTTTAGCTCTCTTTTTCATCTTCCTCTCCCACTGTCTCATTTTCTCTCTTGTTTTTCGTCTCCCACACTCTCGCTTTCCCTTTTCCTCTCTCCCACTCCCCCTTCCCCTCTCGCTTTTCCATAATTTTTTCAAACAAACTCTCTCTATTCTCTCAATTTCAGAAAAAACTACAACACACGACTCTCTCTTTGAAAAAAAATTCGTGAAGTTTAGGCTTCCAATATCGATTTTGTTATTACAGAAAGATGAAAACAACTTGAAGGTTGTTATAAATCAGTTATATACAAGCTGCCTTTATATACATTTTGTAACTACATGTAAATGTAAGAGAGAAAAAAAATACAGAGTGTTCAAGAAAGGCTAACAACTTATCTTGTATCAATCTTGTAACCCCCTAATAAAAATTCCCATCAGCTTCTCCGTGGATGTAGGCTATCCTTGGCCGAACCACGTAAATCATCGTGTTCATCTTCTTCATCGATCTTCTTTGTTCTATCGTTTACCATTTAGCCATCGATCGTTTACCTCAACACCTCTATCGTGTAGACCATCGTCTAAACGATCTTTAGTAAAGTCTTCATCGTCTAGCCGACTCTTTTATCGTCTAGAAGACTCCTTGCTTTACCTCCAATCGGCTAAACGATAGCAGCCTCATCTTCCAGGCGATTTTCGGCAGCATCTCCCTCAGGTTCTCTCTTTCTTCTCCGTTTTCTCTGCAATAAAGAAAAGATAAGAATAGTCATTTGAGTTCTACAAAAAATTCAGAAGTGCTTATCTCTAATCACAGCCATCAAGGTGTAGGGTGGAGATTTTCTTCACACGGATTGTGCTTTCAGTACACTGATTTATGTTTGTGTTTTCAACTAGAGTGGTATCCGGTATTCAGTATAGGGCCTGGGTTTCTTTAGGCCCAAAAGATCATCTTTAGTTTAATAGTGTAGTGTGTTATCGGCCCATTATAAGCATATCAAGCCCAACAAGTGGTATCAAAGCCTGCAAGAAAACTTCAAGATTAGTCAAGATTCTAAACAAGCAAAATCTTGGAGCATTTCAGATAGAATTTGAATCAAATATGGCAGTAGCAAGGTATGACATTGAAAAATTCGATGGGAAAGGAGACTTTGGCTTGTGGAAAGCCAAGATCAAGGCCATCTTAGGACAACAAAGGGCATATAAGGCCCTAGACGATCCAACCAAGCTGCCAATCACTGCAACTGAAGAAGAAAAAGCGAATATGGAGCTAATTGCTCATGGAACACTGGTTTTAAATTTGTCTGACAGTGTTCTAAGGCAAGTGATCGACCAAGAGACAGCTTTTAAGATGTGGAGCAAGTTGAATGAGCTTTATGAGACTAAGAATATGCCCAACAAACTTTTCCTAAGGGAAAGGTTTTTTACCTTCAAGATGAGTGCTTCTAAATCCTTGACAGAGAATCTAGATGATTTCAAGAGGATAACTATTGAATTCAAGACTCAAGGAGAAGAGATTGAGGTAGATAATGAACCTTTGTGCTACTCAACTCATTGCCGGATTCCTACAAAGATGTGAAGACTGCCTTAAAATATGGGAGATATTCCCTAACTACTGATATTATCATTTCAGCTCTTAAAATCAGAGAAATGAAGCTCATAACTAGCAAGGAAGACAAGCCTAGTGTAGAGGGCTTATTTGTCAAAGGTAAGTTAAAACAGAACAATAAGGAAAAAGGAAAACAAAGCTCAATAGAAGAGGGGAAAGAAAAATCCAAGGTTAGATGTAAATATTGTAAAAAAAACTTGGACATCTAATCAAGGATTGCAGAACTTTGAAGTGGAAGAATGAGCAGAAAAACAAGCAACCACAACCTAACAGAAAGTCCAACCTAATCAGTTAGGTGAAGCCTCAGTTTGTGACGCTTACTTCTATTCAGATGCTTTGGCTACCTCTAATTGGAAGGCAGAAGAAGAAGCTAATAAGAACCTAAATTGGGTTATAGATTCAGAGTTTTCTTTCCACATGACACCCGAGTACCTATAGAGAGTTGGATGAAGGGCCTATCTATATGGGTAATAATAACTCATGTTCAGTGGTTGGGATTGGCTCAGTCTCCCTAAAACTTGAAGATGGAACAATCAAGCTATTGAGGATTGTCAGACATGTGCCTAAGCTGAAGAGAAATCTAATTTCACTAGGCATGCTTGATTCTATTGGCTGTGAATACAGAGGTAAGGAAGGTTACTGTGAAGTCTTGAAGAACAGTAAGCCTATCCTCAGAGGGGTGAAGATTAATGGTGTGTATGTTGTTCAAGGAGTTCAGAAAATTCACTCAGTTTTGATTGTGACTCAAAACCAACCTACTGAAGAAGATATTTGGCACAAAAGACTCTCACATATTAGTGCCAAAGGTCTACAAGCTCTTGGCAGTCAAGGAATTTTACCTAAGGGAGTTCATCAGAGCCTATCCTTTTGTGAACTTTGTGTGATAGGGAAGGCTACTAGGCAGAGTTCTGTGTAGGCTCAGCACACAACCAAGGCCATCCTTGACTATGTGATTTCGGACCTATGGGGTCCTTCACCTTTCCAGTCTTTAAGTGGAGTCAGGTATTTCTTAACCTTTGTTGATGACTATTCTAGAAAGAGTTGGTTCTATTTCCTTAAATCTAAGGATTTAGTTTTTGAAAAGTTTAAAGAATGGAAGATTATGGTTGAAAAATTATCTAATTGTCAAATTAAGTGTCTAAGAACTGATAATGGGCTTGAGTACTGTGCAGAGGAGTTTAATGTTTTTTGTAGACAACATGGTATTACTAGACACAAGACAGTTAGGTATACACCTCAGCAAAATGGGGTGGCAGAGAGATTGAACAGAACTATAATGGAGAGAGTAAGAAGCCTATTGTCAGATGCTATACTTCCTGAGAAATTTTGGGCAGAAGCAACCTCATACATTGTCTATACACTAAATAGATGCCCCCATGCGTCTCTCAACCTTCTAACCCCTGAAGAAAGGTGGATCAAACAACGTTCTAGCCTAAATAACCTAAGGGTGTTTGGTTGAACTGGCTTTGTTCATCAGAGTAAAGGGAAATTAGTTGCTAGAACTATGAAGTGTATGTTTTTGGGCTTCACAGAAGGTGTTAAGGGGTTTAGAATGTGGCACCCTACAGAGAAGAGATGTATCACCAACAGAGATGTTGTTTTTAGGGAGGATGAAATGTATACGCAGAGATCTAATTCTAATGTTACAGCGCCTCAAGTGAAAAATGATAAAATTGAGGTGGAGCAAGTTCTTATCCCTAGTTCTGATCCTTCAAGCTCTGAATCACCTTTTGATCAACTACCTCATCTTAAAGAAGAAGTAGAAGATGCCATTACTGATCATGAGCAAGAAGAACCAGATTTGAGGGGATGCAACCTAGCTAGAGATAGGCAGAGAAGAACTATAGTGCCACCTTCAAGGTATGAAGACTACTTAGCTTTGAATGCTTCTTATTTATCTAATGATTCAGAACCCTCAACCTCTGAAGAAGCAGTGAGTTATCCTAAAGCTAAGTTGTGGATAGAAGCAATGAATGAAGAAGTTGATTCACTAGTAAGAAACAACACTTGGGAGTTGACACCTTTGCCAAAAGGATGCAAGCCAATTGCATCCAAATGGGTGAAAAATTGAAGGAAGGTTTCCCTAATGATCAAAGACCTAGATATAAAGCTAGGTTGGTTGTTAAGGGTTTTACACAGAGGCCGGGTGTTGATTTCAATGAGCTATTTTCTCCAGTGGTCAAGTAGACTTCTATCAGATTGTTGTTGTCTATTGTGGCTCAGAATAACCTGAAGTTGGAGTAACTTGATGTTAAAACAACTTTTCTACATGGCTTCCTAGAGGAAGTTATCTATATGAGCCAACCTAAGGGGTATGAGGTCAGAGGGAAAGAAGACTATGTATGCCTACTTAAAAAATCTATCTACGACCTTAAACAGTCCCCTAGATGTTGGAACAGAAGATTTAGTGATTTTGTACAGAAGAATGGCTTTTATAAAAACTCCTATGACAGCTGCGTTTACATAAACACAGATACCTATACTCATCTTATCTACTTGTTACTATATGTGAATGACATGCTTTTATCAGGAGCAACTATGAAATAGTTAAATAAAGTAAAAGATTTACTTAACTCAGAATTCGAAATGAAAGACATGGCAATGCAACAAGAATACTAGGCATTGGCATTATCAGAAACAGAAAAGCAAGTATTCTAAGCATTAATCAGTCACAGTATTGCCAGAAATTGTTAAAGAAGTATCACATGACAGAGGCCAAATTAGTATATATTCCTATAGCTAACCATTTCAAACTCTCAACTAAAGAATCTGACATTGAACATTAGAAGGTAATGTCAACAATCCCCTATTGCCAAGTTGTGGAAAGCTTAATGTATCTAATGGTGTCTACAAGACCTGATATTGCCTATGCTACTAGTCTGGGGAGTAGATATATGGCTAATCTGGGTAAAAGGCACTGGAAGACAACTAAATGGATAATGAGGTATCTTAAGGGTACTTCTAATTCTAAACTAATGTACCAACAGCTTCCAAACAGTAAACCAGAGCCGATTGGGTATGTTAACTCTGACTATGTTGGAGATCTAGACAAAAGAAGATCCTTATCAGGGTATATCTTCCTATATGGAAGGTATGTCCTAAGCTGGAAGGCTACTTTACAATCAGTAGTAGCCCTTTCTACTACTGAGGCAGAGTTTATTGCCCTTTCAGAGGTAGTAAAGGAAGGTCTATGGCTAAAGGGTCTCCTATGTGATCTCGGGATAAAAAAAAATATAGTAAATTTTTTTGTGACAATCAGGGCACCATACATTTATCTAAGCAACCATAATAGAACTAAACATATTGATGTTAAATATCATTTCATTCAAGAACAGATAGAAGCAAAACAAGTTGAAGTTCTGAAATTACATACCTCAGAGAATGCCTTCGACATGTTGACAAAGACCTACTCAGCTCAAACTTCAGAAGTACCTCGATAGTATAGGGTTTAAGCTGAGAGACAAAGGTTAAAGAAGAAGACAGTCAGTTCAGAGAAGCTGAAGAAACATTTGAAGTTTATTTCAAGGTGGAGATTGTTATTACAGAAAGATGAAAACAACTTCAAGGTTGTTATAAATCAGTTACATACAAGTTGCCTTTATATACATTTTGTAACTACATGTAAATGTAAGAGAGAAAAAAAAATACAGAGTGTTCAAGAAAGGCTAACAACTTAACTTGCATCAATCTTGTAACCCCCTAATAAAAATTCCCATCAGCTTCTTCGTGGACGTAGGCTATCTTTGGCTGAACCACGTAAATCATTGTGTTCATCTTCTTCATCGATCTTCTTTGTTATATCGTTTACCATTTAGCCATCGATCGTTTACCTCAGCACCTCTATCTGTAGACCATCGTCGACTTCGAACCCCATCGTTTAGACGATCTTCTGTAAAGTCTTCATCGTTTAGACGACTCTTCCCTTATCGTCTAGACAACTCCTTGCTTTACCTCAAATCGGCTAAACGATAGTAGCCTCATCGTCCAAGCGATTTCCAACAACATCTCCCTCAGGTTCTCTTATTTTTTTCTCTTCGTTTTCTCTGCAACAAATAAAAGATAGGAATAGTCATTTGAGTTCTACAAAAACTTTAGAAGTGCTTATCTCTAATCACAGCCGTCAAGGTGTAGGGTGGAGATTTTCTTCACACGGATTGTGCTTTCAGCACACTGATTTGTATTTGTGTTTTCAACTAAGGTGGTATCTGGTATTCAGTATAGAGCCTGGGTTTCTTTAAGCCCAAAAGATCATCTTTAGTTTAATAGTGTAGTGTGTTATCAACCCATTATAAGCATATCAAGCCCAACAGATTCTGAGGTCCGGTTGATCTGTAATTTCATCGATCAATTTCTTTCTTGCTTTCTAACCTATTCTTGCTCATGTTTGATCTCACTCTCGCTCACGCTTGATCTTGCTTTCACCCATACATGATTTTGTTCTCGCTCATGCCTTACTTTATATATCAAATTCGAGTTCCAACTAATCTTTGATTTCATTGATCAATTCATTTCACTCTCCATCTCATTCTCGCTCATGTTTGATCTCGTTATCACTCTCACTCATGCCTTTTATCTCTCTTTCTCCAACTCTTCTTACTCTTTGGCCAAAATCATACAATTTGGATACTTCTAGTTTCAGACCAAGATTTCATACCAAGATTATCGTTCTTTCAAAAAAAAAAAAAAATTATTGATAATATAGATTTTGTGTAATTAAATATTTTCTTTATATATAAACATCTAAAATTTTAATTACTAAATAAAATAAAAAATGAAACAGTACAAAAAACAAAAAGGTCAACAAGACATAAAAAAGATTAATTATAAATATAAAAGGACATTCCAGTAATCACTCAAATTTCATTTTCGTGAAAAGTAAACACCATCGTTTCTAATTGCTATTCGACTTATTCTCATTGCACGTTGCAACCCATTCATTCCCTTTACAATCTAATACAATTACAATTGCACCCTAAATTCCAAACGTATGGATAAACAATGTCTAAGTTGAATTGTTTTCTTTAGTTTCTCATCTACTTTTCTTATCTTGTTTTCATCGTGCTAGCAATTTGAATAAAAATACCATGTATATAATGTATAGAAGATACATACATACTGGTCACATACTTTTCAAATAGTACTTATATTTAGAATGGTAGAATGGTTTTCATAAAAATACACATTATCAAAGTATTGGTGTTTGTTTTGCTTTTGAACCATCAAATTATTGGAAGATCCAAAAAAAAAGAAAAAAAAATTTCCTTTTCCCCTAAAAAAACTCCATTGAAGGTTGTGTTGTAGCTCTCAAAGGTGTGAAGGGTTCTCTCTCTGCTGTGGCCTCGATGCCATTCCCATCCCAGTAGCTCTCTCAGTACTGGGACCATGCCAACCTCAGCTTCTTCTGCGATTCCCAAGCCCTCCTCCGACCTCATCGCCCGATTGACTGCCGCCGACGCCGCCGTTAAGCTCAAGGCATTGAGAGACATCAAGAATCAGATCATCGGAAACCGCACTAAGAAGCTTTCCTTCATCAAGCTCGGCGTTGTCCCCCACGTTGCTGCAATTCTTTCCTCCACTTCTGACCCCAACATTCTCGTTCAGTCCGCTGCTGTTCTTGGCAGCTTTGCCTGCGGCGTCGACGCTGGTGTCTCCGCCGTTCTCGATGCTGGAGCCTTCCCTCGACTGCTTCGATTGCTTTCCGATCCCGACCCCAAGGTTCTTCTTCCCTCTCTTTTTCTCTTCTTCTTTCTAGCAATTTTGCTTCAATTTGGGAATTGCATTTCTCAGGAAATTGAGGAGTCTTTTATTGTTGGTCTGTTGCAATTCGCGTTTATGAGCTTACTTTCTGGTTATAAGTGCTCGAGTTGTATTTTAACTAGTTGATTAAAGATTCCAGAAATTTTGTGGCTTAGTTTTAAGTTGCATTTCTGTGGTGTCGATCCGTTCATCTTCTAATCTTCTCTATTATGGCCTCTTCGAACTACAAGAAATGGTCGGCTAATATGAAAAAGAAGATCTCCTTGGAACTGGACTAGTTTTTCGAGTGTGGGAAGAATAGCTCCTATTTCTACTTATAATAATCTTTTTTGGTTTGGCTAGCAGATTCCTTAAATACACTTTTAGAACTACCATCTTTTAGAAGGGGAAAAGAAGCAAAAAAAGGAGTTTATTCCTTTCAAAATTTTTCCAATTTTACCTTTCTTTTTATATTTATTCCTTCAAAATTCTTCAAAATTTTTCAAGTATTTTTCGTGTACATAATGCAACCTTTTGCGGTTGTCTTCTTCTTCTTCTTCTTCGTTTTTCGCCTTACTTTTCAATCATAATGTGAACTTTGTTGGGTGTATTTTTTCTGTTTCTTAGGTTGTGGATGCAGGAGCTCGATCATTAAGAATGATTTATCAATCAAAGTTGGCTCCTAAGCACGATTTCCTTCAGCAGGAAAACACCAAATTTCTTCTTTCATTATTGAATAGTCAAAATGAGAATGTGACTGGACTTGGGGCAAGTATCATTGTTCACTCATGTGAGACAATTGCAGAGCAAAAGGCATTGTATGATGGTGGAGTTCTAGAGAAGCTGATTGATCTTCTTGATGGTTCTCTAAGTCAAAGGGATGCTAGTTTAGAGTCGATTGCAACAATATTTAAAAATAATGTTGAAGCGATAGCGAAATTCATGCAACCTGGTAGAGAAGATTGGCTGAGTTATATAATTGAATTGATGAAGGACAGAAATCCCAAGACTAGATTGCTAGCCTGCGTATGCTTGATCGTTATAAGGAATTCGTCGTCTTGTTATCTGCAAGACATAGGAATCAAAATGAAATTGATACATAGTTTGCTTGAGCTTCTTGACAGTCCAGATCAAGTTGGAGATGAAGCTTCCTTCGTTTTTTCGACTTTAATTGCAGAGAAGGAGGAGCTACAAAAACTTGCTTTTGAGGCAAATGCAATTGATAAGTTGTACAATCACTTGCATAAGGATCAGTTAAGTCCCAGACGTTTTCAAGGATTGTTGCTGGCATTTTCTCATCTGTGCTCAAAGTTGGAGAGCTGTAGGTCTAGATTTCTCTCTTTGCAGGTTTGCTTCTTATTGTGATTGTATCAACTTATTTTTTATGAAGCTAACTTATTGGTTTTTGTTTGAAACATTTAGCAAGTACTTGTATTTAACTCATGTTTCACTAAGTCAACATGGCCAGGTAACTAAATTGACATCTAAAGTTGTCTGCTTGTCTATCTGAATCTCTCGATGGTTATTTCTGACCTAAGTTCATACTAATCCTTACTGTATATATATATATATATATTGTAATAAAAAAAAATCACTGTTTGACAAAGGTGTCCTGTTATCTGTTTCTCAGTCCTCAAAATTTTCCAATGAAAAAAGTTAAATTATACCAGCTGGTTCATTCCAATTGGATTGAAGAAAAAATGGAAAAATTAAGAAAATTAAAAAATAAATTAAAAAAAAAAGGAAAAGAAGGAAGAAGAAGCAACACGTTGTGTAAATATATTAATTGTAGTGGGGACTCAAAATTTTCTTTCTTTATTTTACCGTTTGATACTTTAACTGAGCTGCCGACCGATAGAGGTTAACAAATCTGAAATTTGTTTAAATTTAACTTACTAAGGTTTATGGATTTTATTTATTTGCTTATAATCTTGACCTAGGTAATGAACATAGTGATTGATGCCATAAAACATGAAAGTGGCGACATACGTATTGCAGCTTGCACTTGCTTGAGAAGTGTCTCTCGATCAATCAAGGTGTGTAATGTTGTATTAATATTAGCTTTTCTAATGTTCATAGTCTTTTTCCCTTCCCTGCTTTTTAAGAGCATCCTATTCAGAATTCGAGTGCAGGTTACTTTATGAATGAAGCAGTTGTCCTTCCCTTAGTTCGGCTTTTACACGATCCTTCAAATGATATTCAGGTATACCTATTATCTTACTAATTCAAGTTTCCAAATAGTCAGAATCTTCCTACCTTTTGAGTCATTGAATGTTCAGATTGAAAGAGGTTGTTTGGAAAAACTTCTTAAGTTATTTTTGCTTTTGTGTAATAGCTATCATTTCATACTCTTTAACCAGCTTGCAGCACTTGGTGCTATTAGCAACATAGTGGTTGAATTTTCAACAAAGAGGTCGATATTTATAGGATGTGGAGGTGTGAAAGAGCTGGTTCGATTATCAAAGTCTATGGACTTGGACATAAGGCTTAATGCATTGTGGGCTTTAAGGAATTTAATGTTCCTCGCAAACATTATGTGTAAAGAAGCAATCTTCATGGAGTTAACAGCTTCCTTGTTAGCCAGCCTTGTTTGCGGTACTGTCGAGTTCTGTTTTCCATCCTTATGGTTGAGTATATTTTGTGTTTAATCATTGTTGCATCACATGTTTATGTTCAGATCCCGAGCCTTCCATACAGGAGCATGCTATGGCTCTCGTGCGCAATCTTATCGATGGATGTGAGGATTCAATTGAGTATGTGTTTGCCGAAGATGGCATCGTATTGAATACTATTGGCCGTCAATTGCAAAATATTTCAATGGATGAAATTGGAGTCCAGGTTAGTTTAATTTTATTTTAAACTTTTGAATATGCTGTAGGCTCAAAAGGAAAGTTTTATTTTGGAGAAAAAAAAATCCTAGAAATGATTGCAAAACAGTCTATTTCTAAGAAAGAGCCCGACTTTACAAAGTGGTATTAATTACCAACTTACAAATAATAACTTGGCAACTTTGTGCCCAGCTCAATAATGGCTAATAACTGCCATGTTGATTGAACATACAGTAACTTTGTTATCTAAAGACAATAGGCACACAAACTGATTAAACATGCTACGTCGAAGCATTTATGTTTCCCGTCCTGGAAGATCTCATAAGTAGGTCTGATACTATGCAATACTATCTTACATAGAATTAGAGACTGACAAACTAGAGAAATATTTCCATTTTTAAGGTCACGAGGATCTTTTAACTGGTCTTTAGGATTCTGTTTATGTTTTTTTTGTTTGTTTATAATATCATTCGTCAATGGAATTATTTTCATGTTAAAAAAAACCTCCCTTGGGACAGAAGAAGGGGAAAGACGAATCCGATTCTGTTCTATCGATAAAGGAATTTTTTTCTACTTCCTTTAGTACGTGCGCGATCATGTCAGATGCTTGCTTCCTTCTGTCGGCTCTGGGTCTCTTGGGGAATTCACTTCCACTCCCGTAGGACAGTAGGCTATCTTCTTACCGAGCGGGAAAGGGTTTTAATAAATTATCTTACTTGCAGAGAAAAGAACTATAAATGCTCTTGCGGTAGTCTTGATCAAAACTCAAGTGACCTTTCATCTTGCAGGACCAACACTCTATGTTTTTCAGATCCTTCTGCACTCACTTTGTGTTTATTCTTTCTTTTGAAATATATTCTTTTGCGCAGCATTAGTCTTTTCAGACTGCTGTCAAATCTCTTTTCAGCTTCCGCCTTTTTTCAAAACAACAAACAAAGATAAAAATGGAAAAATTCTGAGTTAAAACTCAAATTATCACTATAGCTAAGGATAGATAAAGAAAATCACATCTTTGCCTGCTTGTGCTGTAAGCCTGTGGCTTGTATCTTGAGCAAATGACTTGCTTCTTTTTTTTTTTTTCCCCTCCTCTCACTTCCTTTGAGAAAAAAAAAATGAAAGATGGTTGAGCAAATGACCTTGAGAAATTAGCCAAATGAAGAACTGTCAACTTTCCATAGGAGTCTCAACACTCTTCCTCACTTGGCTTTGTGACATTTGTCTAGAATTTCTGTTTTTTACATGTCTACCTTAGTCTTAGAAAGCTGACATTAAACATGGAAGGAAAATTTTGAAATTTCTTAAGGGAGCCAATATTGATGGGAAGGCTAAAAATGATGGTGGATTTCTTTCATAGGATGATAGGAATAAAAAATTAGACACAGCTGAAGTTCTGCAGGTGCATATATGTTACTCAAATGTTAAAAATGCATTTAAAGAAACCATTATTTCTAAGAAAGGCTCCATCTGATGGATAATGTCCATGTCTGTCCAATGAACAATTAAGTTTCAGCAGATTCATTTTCAATGATCCTTTAGGATTTTTTTATGACTATAAAATCTGTATTGAGTATATCAATGAGAACTATCAAGTAAACCATATCAGAAAGGACTAGAGACTAGAGAGGTTAGAGAAGAAAATGATATGCTTCATGCAGTTGAATAATTACTGAATTATGACTGATGCAGGGAATGTATGTACTTTGCAATGTTGCAAGTGGAAATGAGTTTCATAAGGAAGGGGTAATGAAACAACTATTTCCACGAGGAGATGATGTGATCCACTCGTTTGTGGTGAAGTTTTTGCAGAGTGACAACAGTCAACTTCGAATTGCTGCTGTTTGGGCAATAATAAATCTTACTTTGCCTTCAAGTCCTCGTGCACTAGATCGCGTTACGAAGCTGCGGAATGCTGGTATTGTTTCTCAAATAAAGAATATGGTCAATGATCCGTGCCTGGATGTAAAGGTTATATCTATTTACCGTATAAGCCCCATTTTCCCATCCTCCCTCTTCCCTCTATATATTATCTTAATACCAAGTCTTTTATCCTTTACAGCTCCGTGTGAGAACAGTGCTTGGACAGCTAATAGCTTTCGGTGATGGTATTACGTTATAATTTTTCCCATCCTCAAAACCCAAGGGAAGAAGTACGCTGCTAGCAGTTTTGTTTTTCATCCACCTTTTCTGTAGGATATTGTTGAGCTTTTCATTGGCGGCTTTGATCCATCTGGTATGTTTGAATCTTTTTAGTTTGGGCCTGTTTGTCCCTTCCCAGATGCCCCGTTGAAATAAAGGCTACTTATTATTTCATTGAGCAGTTTTGGCAGATAATCTACTTGTGAACTATACTTTAATTTTCAAATATCAAACTCTACTTTAATTTTCAAAAGTTGCTGGTGATTACGATAACGTTATTAAAATAAACAAATTTTTCCTCCTAAAAAGACAATTTTTGAGTTCTCAATAGGTGAATCTTCTAATGTATCATTTTCTATACTTTCTTTTGTGAATTGTGATATATAACTTTATGGTTCTCTGTGTCTCTCCAAAGAGATTTGTCAACTTTGGGAAACCTAGATTTGCTTTGAAATATTTTATGAAAAAAGGGATGTAACATGCGCTCTAACATACCAAAATTTTGTTTCTGCTGTCATTGGCCTTGCAGGAACATGAAAGATTTTCTCATTTTCCAGTATATTCCACTGGCGGCTCTTGGCCTTACAGGTTATAAAAATCTTAATTTTTGGTTGCATACCAGCCTTTATTGGTGGAAATTTGATCTCTCTCTCTCTCTCAAATTCTTCTTTTTCATTTTTTTTTACTTTCCTTTTTGGTATCATATGGTCATATGATAGTTTGGCTTGAAAGTGTAATATAAGACTCGTAAATATTGCCTATAAAAAAATTTCATTATTCATCAGGTTAATCCCAATTGCTTTCTGTTTGGTGGGTTTAGAAATTAGAAGAATATAGGCAACAAATTGTCCCTTCCATACCTGAAGCTTTGTTAAGGAAAAACACCGCAAACCAAATGAATGATTGTTTGGCCTAGTTAGACCTTTTCAGGGACAGCTCAAGCATCCAAGGAGAGTAATTCAATTTCTGCAGTTGTCTCCTTCAAACAGATGAGAAGGTCGAAGTAATTGCCGTTATGACATTGTCCAGATCTACTAATATACTTAATTTCCTCTTCATTTTTTTGTTCCCAATTTAATTTATGTGGATTCGAGATTATTGTTGACGAATATGATAAAGTACACACATCTTAGCACGCGTGCACACACACAAATCAGTCTTTTGAGCTGAAAATTATACCTGTTATTTTAGAACAGGTGTATAAATGAGCAAAAGCTTTGGAGTGTCTATTGTGGTGTTGATCCATATTTATCCCTCATGTATGTGGCTTTTTGGTAGCAGAACTATCATTATTCTGTGATCCAGAAGGAAGGGATGCACTACAGTCAACTAGATTGCTTGTATTGATATTAATGGTCCAACTAATTGTTTCCCAACTTTTTTGTTTATGAAGAGTACAAATGAAAGGGTGATAAGGCAGCAGAATTTAAGATGTGTTAGATTATTGGTGTTGATTGGGGTACAACATAATCTCTATCCTTCTCTGGTTGAATCCCCTCAATGGCTTGTTTGGAGTGTTGGATGGTTGATGAAATAGCAATGTGGAGGATTTGAAACTCCAACTTCAGTATACATGTCATATGTACACAACGATGGGGATTCTTTTGATCTTAAAGAATAGACAGTGGCATAAATTCCTTTTAACATTTCATTAATTTCAGTCATTGAACCCTATTTCTATCATTTTAGGGGCGTTTGGAATTTTGAGTTTAATGATTAAATTTGGAGTTTGGTTTAGACAGTTGATTAGTTTGTGGAGTTAAATGATTTGTCTGGAGTGTTGTGCATTTAATATAAATTTAGGAAGTCTATGTTTGAGATGCAAAGTTATTTAATATGGAACTTTAAAATGTGTGCTTATTTTTTTGCGACATTTTTTTATGTAAACCATACCATTAGACTTATATTTGAATAAAAAGTTTCTATAATAACAAATTCAATTTCAAATTCTTACAATATTTGTTCCTTTTAATTTTGCAGTTCTGCTCAAATTTGATTTGGGATTGAACGTAATTGTATCAAGCTTTCTTACTTTGAGATCCATTTAGATGGTTTGAATTTGAATTTTACATTTTTTTTCAAAAGGTATTTGGGATACTGTTTCGAATATGGTCAAATTTGATTTAAGGTCTACTTAGTTAGTCTTTGTATAATTTGATTTGGGATAAAAAAAAATTTAAATGTCCAAATTCAAATAAACAAATTTGAAATTTATCGAACATATTTTTAAAATTTAAATTTGATCAATTTGTTGATTATAATTGGAATCAAAATGAAATCTTGATAAGATTTCAAATTGATTAGTTTGTTTAAAATATATAGTTTTTATTTTAAAAAGTTTGTTTTCCAATATTAATATGTTTATTTTTTTTTTCGAAACATCAGAGGGAGAGAGGAAATATTCAAGTTTTGCTTGACAATGGCATAGGGAAAGAAGAGATGGTGTCCATGAAAATTGCGAATCCAATGGCAAAAGATCCATCCACTCTCATCATCCCAAAATATGGAGCACCACACAATTGCCCTTCACCTTTGCCAGGCTTTCTAATTAAACACGTTGCAGGCGATGCAACTCGGCAATCCTATGCGCAAAGTAGGTATGGGATGATTTTCTATTTGTTCTATTGACAACTAGTGAGAAGAAAGTGATTAGTTTTGGAGGATGTTTGAGGGTTTTTTTTAAGTAGAAGTTTGAGTGTTCAATGATTAGCCCTAAGTATAGCCACACTCTTAATTAGTCGAACCTTTTTATTCGAGCTCACATATAAGCACTATGTCAGTTGAGCTACGCTCTTATTGACATGATATAATTAATTTAATTATATATGATATAATTACTATAATGTATTTGATACATTATAATACAAAATTTATTTGAGAGAAAATAAATATTTGAATATAAAAAATTAACCAAAATATTTATAAAATTAAATATTTTTAACAGTTTTACCATTTGAAATAATTTTCCTATATATATATATATATTAAGGTAGTTATATATATATAATAGTTTTATCATAAATTAAAATTAATTTTTCAATTTTAGTTTTACTTTTGAATTATTGTGAGGTTTCCCTCCCCATTTTTCTCTCAATCCTTATAATGTGTAGGAGTGGGCATTCTAATTGATTTTTATTTTTTCCTTCTTCTTCTCTAGTTACAGAGAGATACATAATAGTTCTGATCTTCATCTCTTCTAATCTTTCTCAGTTTCCTTTTTCAAAATAGTCAGAGCACACACTCCTCCTAGATTCTCACCTAGAGAATACAGTGGTTTCCGTCGTGGTGGTATCTTTTAGTTCGAAGTAATTCCATTGAAGAACGATCTTTAAAGGTAAGGGTTTCTGAAACCCAAATTTGACTTCTTCTGCATTTTCTTCCAAGCATGTTGTTTTTAATTAGATACATAATTCTGTATGATTGCTGTGAAGTTATGATTCTATAAATTTTGGGTTTGGGTCCGATCCCGTGTTCCGCTCAAGGACCTTCGATGATTCCTACAATTGGTATCATTGCGGGGTTTTTTGGCCCAAATTTTTTCCAAAAATTCAGAATGATTTTATAGTTTAATGGTGGGATTTAACATTCTGTATATTTCATGTGATGGTTGTCTGTGAATGTTGTTTGCAATAATGGATGTTTTGGGATTGGGCATTTAGATTTAATTGCTTTTGTTTTACAATTTTTTTTTTTTTTTTTTGTAAGGGCCCATGTTTTGGGGCATTAAATCGTTATCGAGTCTATATTTTTATGTTGAGTCGTTCGTGATGATCCCAGTCGAGTTCTGGAGAAATCGAGGCGAATTTCGATGGCGTTTCGAAGGAGTACAGTGGGCAATTGTACTGTAGTGTCGCGACGTTCGATGCTACGGTCGATGATCTTCTCCATAGCGTTGCGACGCTAAGGCACGACGTCGCTTTGCTTCGAGAAGGAGAAGACGTGCAGTCCAGCTTCGGTTCGCGTGCGGTTCGTGGCATGCTGGTCTAATTTGGTTCATGGGTTCTCCGATTCAAGTTGTTTGGGTTCCTTTGGACTGGTTTGTGGTCTGGTTCGAGCGATTCAAGGTCTGGTTCACCTGTTCAAATCAAATGGCTATTATCTTGTATGATTTATATTTTTAGTTATATGTCATAATGTATGTCATATGGTATTAAATCCTACCATAGGTTATGCATTTAATTTCATGCACAATTTATATTATAAGTTTTATAATATATATATTTGCATGATTTAATTTTATAGCATGCTCATGCGTCATATAGTATAAATATTATAATATATGTATGCATGCATTAATAACATATACATGCATAATTTATATTATAAGAGTTATAATATATAGTATGAACGTATGTTTGAAGTATGATATTAATTGGTTCATTACTATTGTATATAATTGTTATATATGTTAGTAATAAATTGAAATTGCATGAAGCATGTCACCACTTTAGGGTAATTTAATCGTTATAAATTTACCTAAGTATGCTTTACATGCAATGTATGATTTTAATTTATTTCTTTTGCTTATAATAGTTATAACAAAAAGAAATTAGAAATTAAAATCAATAAATCATAATTGCATGTAAACCTTAGGTTAAAATTCATTTTTTAAAATAGTTTTAAAATATGAATCATATAAACCTAAGATCATTTTTCTAATGAGATTAAAAATTTAGTTTAATCTTTTAATCGGTTTAATAGGATTAAATTGGTTATGATTAAAAGATTAACATTGTAACAAATGTATCTATAAGAACCTTCTAAGGCTAGTTCTATCTAGGCTAGGATATTTAAGTTGACGAAAATGTTACACCCCTACCTAGGAACTTAACTGGAAAGATGAATTAGATAGATTTGTTACAAGCATGCAGTTATCGGTTAACATTTGTTAAAGTGTTTAATAAACCTTAATAAAATATTGTTTAACTATCCAAAGAAAATGTTATTTTTGGGCAAATTAAACATCTACTTAGTTAAAATCAGTAGCCAGATTTTTCTAAGTTTATTAACCTTAGGTAAAACGCTGAGTGAGAGGAAAATGTGGTATATGATACTTCATTTTATCCTCTACATGTTTCAACCTAAAAGTTTACATCGTGAGTTCTATACTCGGCCTCGAGACACCTTGAGTGTACCCCTATGGATGGTGTTTGTATAGATCAATAACAAGGTGAATGGAGAGAGTGTTTATAGTAAGTGGGAGCAGGATGTGTGACAACACATCCTTTGGTCTTTCTCGTTAGTTTGAAGTAAATTCTCATGCACGACCTTGTGACACCTTGAGTGTCCCCCTACGGATATCATTTTTGCATGATGCTTTATTCAAACTCCAGAAATGGGTAAGGGTTTACTTTAGTTTTTGCCCCAATCAGTCTTTTCCTATAGTTGGCTCATTAGGGCGGAACTTCAGAATCTACAATGAGGGATTATACTTACAATAAATGTTAAGCGAGTTTAACAATTTTTGGACCGAACAATGGTAACTGATAATTACAATAACAAAAAGTTGTTCTGTCTATTGGTTGAGATTGTTTCATTTCAGTGAAGGGGCACCTGATCACCCTACGCTTTTGTCCTGTCTCACTAAAGTATCATTGTAAAATAGATGTCACTTGTCAATAAGAGCATGGCTAGTGTTCATACTATCGATCTCGTGGTTTGAGGTTCGATTCCTCCACCCCACATTTTAATTACAATACCTTTGCAAAAAAAAAAAAAATGTCACTTAGGGTGCATTAGATTATTTTGCTAAAATTGATTGGTTTTTCTAAATGGTTAAATGAAAATATACTAATATAAATAATTTGTATGGTTTCAACAAATTTATTCATAATGACTTCTGTGATTCTAAATTTACTTGTTCCCGACAAACTAACGGGCGATAATTACACAAGTTGAAAAAACACAATCAACACTATCTTAATCATTGATGAACTCCGATTTTTTCTAATGGAGGACTGTCCTTCCATTCCAGCTCCAAATGCTGCTTGCAATGTTCGAGAATCATACGAGCGATGGACATGGGTAAACGAGAAGGCCCGAGCGTACATCTTGGCAAGGCTTCTTGAAGTCTTGGCCAAGAAGCATGAGTTCATGCTCACGACCCATGAAATCATGGAGTCCTTGAGGGGAATGTTCGTACAACTGTCTGCACAACTCGGGCACAACACTCTCAAAGACATCTTCGATGCCCGTCTGCAAGAAGGGACATCTGTTAGAGAACATGTTTTCAACATGATGGTTTACTTTAATGTGGTGGATGAATGAGTCCATCATTGATGAAGGCAGTCAGGTTAGCTTTATCTTGGAAACTTTACCTAAAAGTTTTCTACAGTTTCGTAGCAATGCTATTATGAATAGGATTGACTATAACCTGACTGTTGGGGTTGATGCCCTAAATTTTGTAGGGTTCTATAGTTTGTAATTATGTTGTACAAATATTTTATTTATGTAATAAAATATATGATATTTTATTTCAAAATTAGTTGTATTAACCACAAACTAATAAACTAGCATCCAAGGTTATCTTGTAGCTTACACATGTAAGTAAAGATGTACGAGTGGATCATGTTTAAGTGATAACCCAAATGGTCTGTAGTAGATGGATAAGGTTGAATACCTTATCCTGGTGACACTACGAGTTTGCCCGCTTTGTAGATGTTACAATCGTTGTAAAGTGCTACAAATGATCTGATCCTAATCATTCATGTGGAGATATGTGAGAGAGGATATTCTATACAAAGAAGTTTGTATAAGACCGGACCACGAAATATTTAGTCTCATTATATAACGTCGTTTATAATAGAGACTTACATTTCACCAAGATGACCATAGGTAACATGACCTGAATCTTGAATGAGTTGTGAACTCCTACCTATGAAGGCGGTCCTTTGATTTGTATAAGTGAGAGTGGCCAGATTGTCAACTCAACAAACCTACCATTTTGGGGATTCGTCTGATTGAAGAGTTGGGAACATAGCTACACGAGAGAGAATTCACTCATTCCCCAATGTTAGGGTAAGTAGATAAATTGCTTCTTGATTACGGGGCTTGAATAATGTGACGCCACACCCTCTCCTGGCCCGAGAGGTGTTTGGTCATAGTTGGACTATGATTTATTATTCATTAAAGGTATTAGTGGTACTTAAGGAGTTAGATATAACTACATGGGCAAAACGGTAATTCTTGCATAACTGTACTTACGAGTAATTTGTGAAGGGTCATTGTACTGTTGATTGGTTATACCCAAGGACACAGAAACATATCTATAGTGCGAAGAGTGCAGCTGTCGATCTTTAGTGGAGTGACCGACAGTTAACGGATGGTGTTTAATTAATTATTCACGTACCATTGAAGCTTCAAGCTACAGATCCATGAGGTCCCCTCGATAGCTTAACGAGATTTAATGAGAATCAGTTTTTGGATTAATTTGAATTGTTCAAATTAATTGAGGTATTTAATTAATTATGTATGATATAATTAATTTAAATTTTAATTACATATGATATAATTACTATAATGTATTTGATACATTATAATATTAATGAGAGGAAATAAATATTTGAATATGATTCAAATACTAATTATATGAATTGAATTCATATTGTTAAATTTAATGTAAATGTGATTTACATTAAATGTCATTGGTGTGAGAAAGGAAACTATATGTTATATTATATTTGATACAATATAGAAACTATAGGTTGTATGTTATATTTGATATAACATATATATATATATATATATATATATATATATATATATAAAATAAATAAATAAATTTATTTATTTTAGAAAAACTAATTACGAGAGGGAGTTGTAACTCCCTCCACACCTTTTTCTTTCTTAGACGTGAGAGTGGGATGAAATTTTTTTCCCTCATTTGTGCAGTTTTTGAAACGATAGAAAGAGTCTTTCTCTCAACACATAAAGGTTATGTGAAAATCCCTATCTTTTTCCTCTTTCTCATATCTTCCTCTCCCAAAATAGTCAAAGCCCCACATCCTCTTGGATTCTTATCCAGAAAATACCAAGGTTACCTTCACGGTGGTGCCCATTTGGAGTACGAGGGGATTTGTTCAATTAAAGAATCAGAATTCATTCTTCAAAGGTAAGAGGTTTCTAAACCCATTTTACTTTTTCTACTCTATTTTGTTTTTCAAGCATGTTGTGATATTAATTCTTAATCTAATGCATACTTTTTATTTTTTTCTCATGTAAAACTATTGTTTCTATGAAAAATAGTAAATGAGGGACAATCCTATGTTCCCCGCAAACAAGAACCCTAACAAGGTTCCTTCACCTGACCACCTTGCTCAACGAGCTACAAACCTTACAGTCCTCTGATGAAAACCAAGTGAACAAAAGGGTGAGGCAAATGTTGCTTTATCCTCTAAGAAGTTCTTCAGAGATTCGACTTCTGGGACGAAGTTTGTGTCTTCTTCTTTCGGCACCAAAAAGTGGAAAAAGAAGAAATGTGGAAAAGGGAAAGCTAACCTACCAGCTACTGTCCAGAAGGCAAGAAGGCCAAGGTTGCAAAGGGAATCTGTTTCCACGACAACTAAGAGGGACATTGGAAGATAAAATGTCTCAAATACTTGACAGAAAATAAGAAGGTCAAGCAAGGTAAATATGATTTGCTTGTTTTGGAAACCTGTTTAGTGGAGAATGATGATTCAGCCTGGATAATTGATTCGGACGCCACTAATCATGTTTGTTCTTCATTTCAGGGAATTAGTTCCTAGTGGTAACTGGAAGGTGGGGAGATGACGATGCAAGTTGGAACTGAGCACGTCGTCTTAGTTGTGGCAGTGGGAGGTCTCCAATTGACTTTACAAAATAAATATATTTTACTTGAAAATGTATATGTTGTTCCTGGTTTGAAAGGAACTTAACTTCTGTTAGAACAATATTACAGTATTTGATTCTCTGTAAATAAAGTATTTATTTCAAATAATGGTATTAATATTTGTTATGCTAAGTTGGAAAACAATCTTTATGTGCTAAGACCGTTAGCAACTAAAGCCCTCCTTAACACTGAAATGTTTAAAACTGCGATAACTCAAAATAAAAGAATTAGAATTTCTCCTAAAGAAAATGCCCAATTTTGGCACCTGAGATTAAGACACATCAATCTCAATAAGATTGAGAAATTGGTAAAAGGATGGACTTCTAAGCGAGTTAGAAGAAAATTATTTACCTACGTGTGAGTCATACCTTGAAGGCAAAATGACTTTAAGATCTTTTACTGAAAAAGGTCACAGGGCCAAAGAATTCTTAGAGCTAAGACATTCAGACCTTTGTGGTCCGATGAATGTAAAAACAAGATGAGGGTTCGAATATTTCATCACCTTTACTAATGATTATTCAAGGTATGAATATGTTTATTTAATGCAACATAAGTCTGAATCCTTTGAAAAGATCAGAGAGTTTAAGGCTAAAGTTGAAAATCCATTGAATAGAACAATTAAGACATTTCGATCTGATCGAGGTGGAGAGTTTTTGGATCTTACATTCCAAAACTATTTGATAGAGCATAGAATAGTATCCTAACTCTCAGCACCTGGTACACCTTGACAAAATGGTATATCAGAAAGAAGAAGTCGAACCCTGTTAGACGTGGTTCGGTCTATGATGAGTACGCTTCCTTACCTGATTCGTTTTGGGGTTTTGCAATACATACTGCAACGTATATTTTGATTTGTGTTCCATCCAAAAGTGTTACGAGAACACCTTTGGAGTTACCGAATAGCCGTAAAGCTAGTTTACGTCATTTCAGAATTTGGGGTTGCTCAATATATGTGCTTGAGGCAAATTATAAGAAACTGGAATCTCGTTCAAAATTGTACATATTTGTAGGTTACCCCAAAGGAACGAGAGGTGGATACTTCTTCAACCCCAAGGAAAATAAAGTGTTTGTGTCGACAAACGCTACTTCTATAGAAAAAGATCACATAAGGGAGAATAGGCCCCGCAGTAAAATAGTGTTGAATGAAATTTCCAAAGAAACTACTGAAATTTCAACAAGAGTTGTTGAAGAACTCAATACCTCAACAAAAGTTATTGAAGTTGGATCATCTTTAGTAGGTCAAATAGTGTTGAGGAAGCCTCAACGTAGTAGGAGGGTTTCGACCCCGCCTGTTCATTATATGGGTTTAACAGAAATTCTGGCTTTGGTAGCTTATAGAACGTTGAGGATCCATTATCTTACAAGAAGGCAATGGAGGATATTGACAAAGATGAGTGGATTAAAGTTATGGATCTCGAAATGGAGTCTATGTACTTTAATTCAATTTGGGATCTTGTAGATCAACCTGGTAGGGTAAAACCTATAGGTTGCAAATAGATCTACAAGAGAAAACGGGATGCTGATGAGAAGGTGCAAACCTTCAAGGCTAGACTAGTGACAAAGGATTACACCCAAGTTGAGGGAATCGACTATGAAGAAACTTTCTCACCCGTTGCTATGTTAAAGTCTATTTGAATTCTCCTGTCCATTGCCTTATATTATGACCATGAGTTCTGAAAAATGGACGTCAAGACTGTCTTTCTAAATGATAATCTTAAGGAGACCATTTATAAGCAGCAACCTGAGGGATTCATAACCCAAGGTCAAGAGCAAAAGGTTTGCAGGTTTAATTGATCCATTTATGGATTGAAGCAAGCTTCTTAATCTTGGAATATAAGATTTGATACTGCGATCAAATCTTATGGCTTTGATCAGAATGTTGATGAGCCTTATGTTTACAAGAAAATCATTAACAGTTCAGTAGCTTTTCTAGTATTGTATGTAGACGATATCCTACTCATTGAGAATGATGTAAGTCTACTGACTGAAGATAAGAACTGGCTAGCGACCCAATTCCAAATGAAAGATTTGGGAGAGGCTCAGTTTGTTCTGGAAATTCAGATCTTTAGAGATCGAAAGAACAAAATGCTAGTTATGTTTCAAGCATCGTACATTGACAAAATGCTTATCAAGTATTTGATGCAAAATTTCAAGAGAGGTTTATTACCTTTCAGGCATGAAATTATATTGTCTATGGAATAGTGTCCTAAGACACCTCAAGAGGTTGAGGAAATGAGACAGATCCCCTATGCATCAGCTGTTGGCAGCCTAATGTATGCGATGTTATGTACTAGACCTGAAATCTACTATGCGGGTGGGGATAATGAGTAGATATTAGTCTAATCCAGGATATGATCACTAGACAATCGTTAGGAATATCCTCAAGTATCTACGGAGAATGAGGGACTACATGCTTGTGTATGATTCTAGGGATCTGATCCTTACAGGATACACAAACTCTGATTTTCAGACTGATAAGGATTCTAGGAAATCCACATCAGGATCAGTGTTCACTCTTAACAAAGGCGCAATAGTCTGGAGGAGCATCAAGCAGGGGTGCATTACTGACTCCACCATGGAGGCAGAGTACGTAGCGGTTTGTGAAGCTGCAAAAGAAGTTGTATGGCTTAAGAAATTCCTGACTGATCTAGAAGTGATTCTAAAAATGTCAAAGCCCATCACACTTTATTGTGATAATAATCGTGTTGTGGCTAATTCCAATGAGCCTAAGAGTCACAAGCGTAGGAAACATATAGAGCGGAAGTATCATCTCATTCGAGAGATTGTGCATCGAGGAGACGTGAACGTCACGCGGATAGCTTCGAAGCACAACGTTGATGATCCGTTTGCAAAGGCCTTCACGGCTAAAGTATTTGAGGGTCACCTGCAAAGAATGGATCTATGGGACAGGCAACGTTTTGATTAGGACAAGTGGGAGATTTGTATTGGGCATGTTATACCCTAGTTTATTGTTTGTACTTTATATATATTAGTTTGACTTTTATATTGTACAGCCTACTAGCTTTAGGTCAAGTGGGCGATTGTTAGAGTTGGTGCCCTAAATCTTGTAGTGTCTTATTTATCTAATAAAATATGTAATGTTTTGTTTGATATTTAGTTATATTAAACCCACAAATCAATAAACTAACATCCAAGATTATCTTATGGCTTAAATATGTATGTAGAGACATACGGGTGGATCATGTTTAAATAATAACCTAAATGGTCTGTAGTAGATGGATAAGGTTGGATATCTTATCCTGGTGACACTACGAGTACGACCTGCTTTGTAGATGTTACAACTGTTGTAAAGTGTTACAAATGATCTGATCCTAATCATTCATGTAGAGACATGTGAGCGGAAGAATTCTATACAAAGGAGTTTGTAGAAGATCGGACCACGAAATTTTTAGTCTTATTATACAACGTCATTCATAATAGAGACTTACATTTCACCAGGATGACCATAGATAACATGACCTAAATCCTGAGTGAGTTATCAACTCCTACTTACGAAAGTAGTCCTTTGATTTGTATAAATGAGAATGGTCAGATCGTTGACTTAACAAGCCTATTATTTTAGGGATTCGTCTGATTGGGGAGTTGGGAACACAATTACACAAGAAGAAATTCATTCCTTTCCAAACGTCGGGGTAAGTAGATAAATTGCTTCTTAAGGACTAATTCCAGGGCTTGAACAATGTGGCGCTACACCATCTCCTAGCCCAAGAGAGGTTTAGTCATAGTTGGACTATGATTTATTGTTCATTAAAGGGATCAGTGGTACTTAAGGAGTTAGATGTAACTATAGGGGAAAACGGTAATTTTGGCCAAGTTATACTTACAAACAATATGTGAAGGGTCATCATACAATATTGATTGGTTACATCCAATGGACACAGAAATATATCTACAGTACGAAATTTTTAGAGTATAGTTTTCGGTCTTTAGTGGGGTGCCCAACCGTTAACGGATGATGAATAATTTAATTAAAAAGTTTAATCAATTATTTAAGTATCGTTGGAGCTTCAAGCTATAGGTCCATGATGTCCCCTCTGTAGCTCAATGGGAATTAATTAGAATTGATTTTTGGATTAATTTGAATTGTTCAAATTAATTGATGAAATTAATTATATGTGATATAATTAATTTAATATAATTATATATGATATAATTACTATACTGTATTTGATGCATTATAATATAAAGTTTATTTGAAAGGAAATAAATATTTGAATATGATTCAAATATTAATTATGTAAATTGGATTCATGTAATTAAAATTAATATAAATGTGATTTATATTAAAAGCCATGGGTGAGAGAGAATTGAAATTACAGGTTATATTGTATTTGATACATTATGAAAACTATAGGTTATATGTTATATTTGATATAATCTCTCTACTACGTTAGTGAGAACAGGGGGTGGAATAGATTTGATCATCTTCGTCTTCTCCCTTTGATTTTCACAGCAAATACACACACAAAAACATTATGTAAAAAAAAATTTCTTCTCCTGCTCTCTCCTTTTCCTTCACTTCCAAAATAACCAGAGTCCACACCTTCTAGATTCTCATCCAGAGAATACAGTGGATTTCTCGTGGTGGTTTCCTTTTGGTTCGAGGGTTTCTTTTTTGAAGAATCGATCTTCAAAGGTAAGGATTTCTAAAACCCATTTTACTTTTCTGTAATTTAGTGCAAGCATGCTGTATTTTTATGATTAGATGCATAATTTGTGTTTGTTTTCTATAAATTTAAACATTCTATAAATTTGGGATTTTGGGTTCTGATCCCATTTCCGCTTAAGTGCCTTCAATGGTTCCTTCAGGTTAAGGGTCCTAAATGATGAAATAAAACCTTAACGTGGTCTTTGGCAGGGACTTAATCCAAGATTCTAGACAGACCAATAGTAGGATTGAATTGCCTATTTTATTTGGGTTTAATTGAAGTAATTGATTTACTATCGATTCACCCTCGAATCCAAATTGGTGTTAAGATTGTGTTTGCGTTGAAAGCATGTTTCTATTTTGATGGGTTGAATAGCTATAACTTGCTACGGTTGGACTATTGAGGGTGTTCTGAAAACCTGTGATTATGTTACCGGAAATATGGTATTATGTGAAGGTTATGTTATGTTTGATTGATGGATGAATTGTTGAGACTGTTCTTAAAACTCATAATATACGTTACTATGTTTATTATAATATGTTATGACTTGTTATGATCTTGGTCGATGTATGATACATGTTGGACTGATGGTGACCGTTAGCACCCCTATCGGACTGTGATCATCCCCTAAATATGTTTCGACGTCCTTATGGGATCGCCACCTACAATTATGTTATTGTGTCTCATCGAAGTCACTTCCTACGAAAACGCATCTTCGGGTTCGCCCCTTCTACCTATGCTTATGCCTATGTCAGGACGCACACCTTTGTCTTGATAAGAATACTAACTTTTACAACTGGTAGACCCAGTAGTGGATCACTTACTAGGTATTTTTATACTCACTCTGTTATCTATATTTTTTTTTAGGCAAAGGAAATGATAGAACGACGAAAGACAAGAAGAATCCATGACCAAGCCTTGGGACTTAATAACACTTCTACATATGTCTTTCTTATGTTTGCAAGTTTTGACTTTGTAATTAAACCTTTAGATTCTTGGAATATTTCATTCGTTTTTTTTCTTTTTGTTTTTATTTAATTTATTTTAAATTAAAGTAAGGAGAACCTCAAACAAAGATTTTATTTTATTTTATTTTATTTATAGTTTTATGATAAAAAAAATATATATTTTATTCTTTGAAATTTGGTCAAATTTTGAAAAAATGCCATTTTGAGATTTATGCATATATGTAGTGGTCCAATTTCCATTCTAAAAGACAGTCGTTACAATGAATACTTTGTAGAAATTTGTTATGTTTTAAAAAGAGGGAAAAAAAAAGTATTTGTTGTGTTAAAATTTTTTTTAAATTTGGAAACAGTCAACTTCATTCAAGTGCACCAATTACCCAAACTCAATTCAACTCTATATACCAAATAGAGACTAACTCAACTCAATTCAACATCCAAACATAAACATTCCAACCCAACGTGCCAAACACCCGCTTCAAGTTGAAATTCTCCCCTTGACATGTTAGTATTTATTCTAAAGAAAAGATCAATATGAAAAATTATGTTGAAATTGTTTCTCATGGCACTGTTAAAATTTATGGAGGTAACACTCTTTTTCTAAAATAGAAGAAATCATGCACTTCTAAAACAAACATTCAATACAATATAATACTAAATTACAAAATTAATACGGAATATTTATTCAAAAAAATATTATAAAATAACTTTAAAAAGCTTTTGGTTGCATTTATAAAGGGAAATGGTAAGAATATAGATGTTTGAAGCAGTAAATTGGTTATTGTAGTTGATATTTTATTATAGTTGGTGAGTTATGATAGTCAATATATAATAGTTAATATTTGAAATACAAACTATTTAAATTTGAATTATTAATAGATTGCATTTAGAATGTAAACTATTTTTGTTTGAGTAAGAAATACTTTCACAATAGCTAAGAAAAAAAAATAAAGAATGAGTGATAAATGGTAAATACTATAGCAAATAGGATTTTGAAATAATACTTACTACACTTCGTTGTAAGTTTAAATAATTGTATACACTACTACTATATTTGGTGCTTCCAACATGAAGTAGACTATGATAATCTACTCGACCAACTTGTAGTTGGTGTCCAAAAAAATTCGTAAAGTATTGAATGAAATGGTAGGGGTACCAAAGGAATTGGCATAATCTTCTTCCTAGAAGTTATAAGGTTCAATCCTCAGTCATTGTAAAAAAAAATAAAAAATAAAAAATAAAAAAATGGATTGAAAATCTTCAAAAGAATCGAAAGGAATGAGAAGGAGAATGATGAGAGTTTAGGAGAGGAATGATAATACTCCTTCCGTTTAGGATAAGAATTCCGAAATTGGGGTGAATCACACCAATTAATTTCATTCATACACTCTACTAAATGTCACCAATGAGAATGAAAATCTTCATTCTCATTACCTTGATTACCGCGGCTCTTACCTTGAAGTAAACAAGGTTTAAGACTTTTAGAATACACGAGACCTTTCAAAAATATATAATATCCCAACACTTTCAAAGATAAATGTATATAATGCATATGAAAAAAAATAAAACACTAAATTAAATCAACTTCAAAGTAGTGAGACCAAAATGATAGTTTAATCTTTTTTATAAATATTCAAAACTCCAGTATCCTAACGTCCGATGATAAAAGTAAAACAAATGCAAACTCAATATAAGTAGTACCTCAATTTCTAGGATCAGAAGAGAACTAATGACAGATTCATTTAACATGAAAAAGAAAAATGAAGAGATCCATTCTCCCTCAAATCCCCACTTTATATTTGTCAGGAAACTTGCCTTTTATTTTCCAGAACAAGCAGGTAATGAGTCTTAAAAGTCACAAGGAGTACTGAAGACCACATAAACCACAAGCTAGTTCAATGATAAACAAACTGCAAGAGTCCAGAAGATCAAGTAAATACAACAAACAGAGCAAAGCCAAAATCAAAATGATTCTGCTGCTACTCAGTAAAAGCTAACAATTTCTACCTCAGGACACAAAAAGATGGAACGTCCTTCATAAATGGTTGAAAAAAATCTAATCAAATCTAGACTACTTCATGCTTTGTATCAATAAAATTATAATTGGGGGAAAGGGAGATCAAAGATGAAAAAATGGCTACGAAAAGACCTATATTAGAGATTTCATCGGATCACGCCACTTAAGTACTTTCTGTTGTATTGATCTGCAACTTTGGACAACGATTGTATCGTAATTGGGAATCCGGGACCCATCTGCACATTACAAGAATAATTAATTACTTCACCATTTAGTAGACATTCAATATTGGCAACAAAGAGGATGTAAGATCCCATATAGAAGATATGTGTATCACAAAAGTCCGCAACCATCACTTCCATTTATGAACATGTACTCTAAACAAATGATTTGCAGACTAAGAATGAAATATTTGCCGTCTGCATGACATCAAAAGAGCCTACCGATAGAGCTCCAAATGTATTGAAATGTAAGAGATATCAGAATTACAACATAACTTTCCCAAGTATTCAACTGGCTCATGTCCTTTCCTCAATCTTTCAGACATATTTATAAGATTTATCATTGGTCAAAACATCCGATATTCCCTTAACTATTTTAAATATGTATGCTACAGATGAATTATTCAGTACCCCCTTATAGTAAAATAGTATTATGAGATTTTTTTGGAGCCGTTGGACTTCTACGTTTCATGCAAAGACATTCATATATTCTGATGAGAAATTTTCATACATCTGATTGACTGGTTCATCCAAATAGCGCAGCCACATTTATTTTTAGCATTTGTAGGAATTTGACAAAGTGAAGATGCCAGCGAGTAGCAATAAGTATTAGACTTTCTAAACATCAAAATAAAATCTTAACGTTGCAATGAAAGAAAGCCTGTGATCAAATCACAATTTTTGTAGCCCAAAAGACCTCTATGATCCCTGTTCATCAAGTTTGGAATTATAAACTAATATATGATACTATTGCATAATCCCAGCTGATCCCTGGGAAGTGTTTGGGACAAGAAGTGGAGTCGTGAACTCATCAACCCATAGTATAAAGAGTTAATAAGGCATAAAATTGGAGTTGTGAACTGGGACCCAAGTCCACACTCCCCAACTCCCAACCCCTTGGCCCAAACACCCCGATAGATTTTGACAATCATTTTAAGTGAGCTCAATGATTTATAGCTATGCTAATATGAGATTCAGATATTACGATGATCAGAACAAAAGTTATAAGAATTACCGTGCTACATATGTGGAAGGAATTTACATATCCAGCATATTTTGAGGCTGCAATTAATAACAGATAATTTCAGTCAGGGAAACCAAAGAAAATGCAACGACGACTGGCAGAATAGTCATTCAGTTGATGGGAACATTTTTCGTAAAAGTAATAAAACTTTAAGTTCAATGATGAATGAACTTGTATTGATATTCATCAACTACAGATTAGCAAAAAAACTAAGCAACACAACTTGCCTTTTTTCAAGCCAGCAGGCTTTGCAAGCAAAAGAGCATTCACAAATGCACCAATATTTTCTCGCAAGGACTCTTCCGAATGACTCACCTGCAAGAAACAGTTTACGCTATTTAGATGGGTACAATCCTGGAAACTTAAATTCAGCTTCAATATGTGCATTCCTTATAAAACAAAGCTATATGCTTTAAACTAAAGTGATTTTACCTTCCCAAGCCCCACATGCACAATAGATGTGGAATCCATTTTAAAGTGCATGTGTCCTTCTCTTGCTTTCTTCAAGGCCCCTTTGATATCACCGGTCACAGTACCTAGCTATACAATATATCAGCACATCTGTTTGATTGCAATCTATAAGCAAATAAATACCATAGAAACAGAGGATAATGCGCTCACTTTAGGATCTGGTAGCAATCCTCGCTGTCTCAAAATCTTGGAAATCTAAACAGCAATAGCATCGAACTTTGAGTTAATGTTTTATAAAAATATTCTTCTTGAATAACCAACCATCAACATAGAACAACAGTACAATGCACAAAAAGTTAAATTCCATAAACCTTGCCAATGCGCCTCATCATTTCAGGGGTTGAGAAACACTTATCAACATTGAATTTCCGACTGGCTGCATACATATAGTTAAAGAAATGAAGTTCAAACCAATGATTAGTTTCAAATTCAAGTTCATCTAACTAACAGGACCAACTTGATTTTGCAAAGCTTTTGACCATGTTCGTTGGGCCTATTTGAACTACATTATATTATATGAAGGACTATCCAAGAAGAAGAATCGGTACTTGGGTGTGGGTGTGTGTTCCACAAAACTTATTTAGCTGTTGTTTTTTCACAACAATCCGAGAGAATATAGAGAGGCCTTAAAAGGGACTAATTTCACCTCTTATTCAACATTAAGGTTTAATTTAATTTGATGAAATTGAAATTTTAAGGAAAAGATGACTCATTGAGTCAGGTACAAGTACAATAATGAAAATCAAATTTTCCCTAATAATAAAAAGGAAAACCAATAACGTCAACTCTTACTGGCAATTTCCTCTATAAGTTCAACGCCACCAACAATATCAGCTCCAGCAGCCCTTGCTTCCTCAGCATCAGCCCCTTCAGCAAAGAAAGCCACTCTGACAGTCTGAAAGGTAATATATATTTTTTCAACAAATTAACTATATTGTGTTCCAATGTGGCATGCTCATTCAAACAGAATTCATATGCTTACCTTCCCAATTGAATGGGGCAGAGTCATGTTACCCAAAACTTGCTGCATGTCAGAAAATGAAAGCCATGAGTGCAAACAACATTGTAAGAACTACGTAGAATACCAAAGAAGTAAAGACATATCCTTATGCACAGAGGAGAAATGAAGGAATAATTTTTATCTCATGTTCATTAAAAATCAAGGATGTGGATAACTTTCAGAAGTTATATAAAATAGGTGACAGAATAAACAACAGATCATTTAAACTTTTAACAAACTTAAATAGTGAATCAGACAAATCATTCGTATATATGCTCTCTGATAAGCTACTTTGAGAACTCTATTGTGCACACAGTGCAGCTGCAAAGCCAGCTTAAACTGAACCATTAACAGGTACCCAATCAACCAGTGGAGCAAGGAAATTCCCAGGTTTCCTTTCTCCCCTAAAATTCAAAATTCTGTAGTTACTAGGCTAGTAACAGAATCATTCAAGATCAATTCCTACTGAGTGAGAGAGATGAATCCACAGAGTACAAAAATAATAGATGCATTACCATTTTCCTGGCATCAACCCCCAATCTTGCATGTGCTTCAACAGTCTCATCAAAATTCCCCTTGGCATTAGCCTGAACTTGAATTTTAAGAACAAAAAATAAAGATTAAACAATGAGATTGTCAATAACTATTTCATAAGTAAAATTCTAAAAAAACACATTCATTTTACAACTCCGAGATCATGTAGACAATTATTCTACAATCTTTTCAGTTCTCCAAAACGCCTGCAGTAGAGAAATTTGTCATGAAAAGTTAAAATCACAATCTTCTACACCGACCTTCACTTGCCGGATAGCGTCCATCAATTCAAGAACTACCTTCTGTTCCTTCTTCTCGACCTTGATCAGCATTGGAAATGGAGCAGTAACTTTCTCCTCCTCCAGAACCCTAAAACTCCTCCTCCATTGGTTCTCCGCCTCAATCCTCTTCCTCTCCTCCTCCATTTGCCCACTCTCCACACCCTCTTCTCCTCCGCCAGAAGCCGAAACCCTATCTTCCGGAAGCGGAGCAACACGCAACGGATAAGATACCGAAGCTATAGATGGATTATCCTTCATATAACGAATATCCTCGCGAGTCCAAGTCCTCCTACCTGCGGGACTTGGCGGCGGCCGCGGTGTAGCAGGCGGAGATTGAAGCGATTCCGGGGAATCTTGGTTCTCATCGGATTGTGGCTTGGGCTTGACGGCGTAGGAGACGGGCTGAATGGGAACGGAACGAGGGGTTCTTGGAGAGGATTGATTGTGGGGAGAATCGGGATCTGGGTTGGATTCGGATTGGGAGGAGGAGAGTGGTCTGCGAAATTGAAGGAACCGGGGAGTTGAAAGAGAAGGAGGTTTGGCGAGGCAGTGGCGGCGAGATTGAGTGAGGATGAGCTTGAAAACTGCCATTGATGGATTGGAGCTCGACAAGGAGAAGGGACTGTGGTTTTAGAGGTTTAAGTCCGAAAGAGAACAACGCAGTGTCTTGTTTTTAGAAAAAGGACCCGGTCCGGTCCGGTCCGGTCCGATCGGGGTGTGACCGTCTATGCTTTTGGAGTATATTTGTGCAATTATGTTGTTGAAATAAAATTGTCTTCTTCCTAAAAGAAAACCATGGTCTCCAAGATCCCCGAAAGATCTTCCCTGTGAGGTTCAAACCAGCTGAGTGGCGAGGCTTCAGAAACTCTCTTCTCCTCTATTTCTTTCTTTGACTTTTCTCTTTAACGTTGTAAAGATTCAGCCATTGGTTCAACAAAGTAAGATATCAATAATGGATCTAGATTACTAACCGAAGAATTGAGCAAATTCAATCTTAAAGAAAAGGAAAATGCGTCTTCATCAATCTAGAAATTACAACTGAAAAATCCATCAATGGTCAACTGGAAGATCCTATCATCAAGATTGATTCCACCTACTACAGTGAGGAATGTATTTAATTCAACATGGAAAGTTAGATAAAAATTTAGTATAAAAAATCTGGGCAAAAATCTTTTTTATTCAAATTCTGTAACAATACAGATAGAGAATGGGTATGGAAGTCAGGTCCATGGTTACTGGATAAACATCTTTTGGCCTTAGAGAAACCAACAGTTGCTTTCAGTTCCTCTGATCTTGAGTTTTTGGCCTTAGAGAAACCAACAGTTGCTTTCAGTTCCTCTGATCTTGAGTTTACTCAAGTAGCATTCTGGATTAGGATTCTGAGTTTACCACTGGGCTTTCTTTCAAAACAAAACAATGGCTACCAAGATTGGAGATGCAATAGGGAAAACCATTGAAGTCGAGTGTGATTAAGAAGGATTCTATTAGGGAGAAAACTTGAGACTTAAAAGTCTTCATTGATATTTCGAAACCACTGCGAACAGGCATAATGATTAAATTCTCCCATTATCAAAATGGTCGCTGGATGTCCTTTATTTTTCATAGGGTGTTCAAAACTCAAAAATCTAAAGGGATTAGGTTGGGTTAGTTTTCTTCTTCAGTTGGGTTGAGTTCAACTTTTTCTATTTTTGTTTGGTTGGATCGTGGATTTGTTAAAAAAAAATTGGAATTGACCTAACCCAACTCAAATTTTATATATTAATAATATATATACTTTTTTTGTTTAAAGATTGATTAAATTGTATGGATTAATTTGTAACTTTTTAATATTTTTTTTTTAAAATTGTTCTGATATTTATCCTTTTTTTTTTAATTTGCAATAATATTATAAATATTTGGTATTTAGCATTTGAATTTTATGAAATTTTAGTTATTAGTTATATGTTATATATAAATTTACATATTTTTAATTAAAAAGAAAAAATAAATTATAATCTGACTTGAATTTTAAATGTTGGATTAGAGAGTTTATTTGGATCATTTTGGTTGTCAAGTCAACTAACTCGAAATTTCGAGTTGATCCGAAAAATACCTTCAACCCAATCCACTATGTACACCTTTGGTTTTACACGTGGAATCATAGGACATACGGCGAAGGAATGCACCGAGAGATGCTGGCAATTCTCATCGATTGAAAAAATTATCACCTACTCCGAATCAAAATAAAAATCTGAAAATGATTCAAATGAGGGTATAGCAAATCAAAATGAAAAGCCACAACGCAGGCAAAATATTTTAGAGACTCCTCAAAAAGAAACCAGAAGAAACAAAATTTTACTCAAAATGAACCAAATAACTATATTGATTCCACCATTGAATGGAATGATCTTAATTGGAGATTTACTTGTGTATATGCACATTTTGAAACTCACA
>NW_028326572.1:0-1000 GCF_027475165.1 Benincasa hispida
TAGCGTGCGATCGTTTAGGCGCGAGGTGTGCGATCATTAGATGATGAGCAACTATCGCATAGGCTCTTAAGCTATGCGATCGTTACGTTTTCACACCAATTGCCAATTTTTCAGAACTTTTGCAAAATGAAACAAATTTTCATTTTATTCATCGGTTACCTTAACCGAATATGGCTGCTCCCACTTACGCACGACTAAAAGAAGTTTTTGGCCAATTATCATATAATTAACCAATTTAATAATTAATGAATATAATCATATTATATTCTTACTCTATAGTTTGATATCATATATCTACTATAGTAATATCTTATCCACATAATATAAATCATATTTATATCTAAATTTCTCCAAAATAATGTATCTCATACATTTAGTCAATTATATCATATATAATCAACCGGTTCAATTATCTCATATATAATCGAACTCCCTCTTGTCAATTTGAACATTTCAAACTGACCCAAACACTGATTCTCGACTTTATCCAAGCTACCTAGGGGACCTAATGAACCTGTGGCTCGAAGCTCCAACGGTCCGTGAATAGCTGACTAAACTCTTTAGCTACGAGATCCACCATCCGTTAACTGTCAGGCATTCCCCTAAAGACCAACAGCTGAACTCTTCTTACCATAGATATATTTCTGTGTCCATCGGATATAACCAATCATGAGTATGATGACCCTTCACAGATGCTCGTAAGTACAACATGGCCAATTTACCGTTTTCTCTTGTAGTTACATCTCACTCCTTAAGTACCACTGATTCCGCTAATGAACAATACAACATAGTCCAAAATGTGTGAACTCCTCTTGGGCCAAGAGAAGGCATGTGTCGCCACATCGTTCAAGCCCTGGAATCAGCCTTTAAGGGAGCTATCTATCTACTTACCTCTGCTTTGGGGAATGAGTGAATTTCATCTTGTGTAGCTGAGTTCCCAGCTCCCAAATCAGACGAGTCCCAAAAATGGTAGGTTTGAAATGGCGACCTAGCCACTCGC
>NW_028326573.1:0-19000 GCF_027475165.1 Benincasa hispida
GCGTTTACTTGCCCATTTTGCGGTGTTGGGCTACTGATCGTAATTCCTTGAATTAAGTTTATCATTGCGGTCATCTGATTCTGTAGTGAAGCAATAGCACCATTACTTGCATTGTTATCCTTTATTTTCAGTCTCTAATCACTCTTTCTCCAATCCTCGTGGTTTTTGGAGATGCGATCCAAGATGTTATTAGCCTCATCATACGTTTTATCAAGTAGACCACCAGCGGCTACCACATTAGCAACGGTCTGCGAAGCGGGATTTAAACCATTATAAAAGATTTCCATCTGAAGGTAGTCTGGAAATTCGTTATGTGGACAATCCCAGACCAACTTCTCAAACCTTGCTCAGGCATCACTAAGCGATTCGTCCATGTCTTTTTCAAAATTAGTTATGAGTTTCCTTCGTCTAGCATTTTCAGTAGGTGGAAAATATTTCTTCATAAATTTCTTTATGACCTGTTCCCATGAAGTGATCTCTCCCGGCTCGAGGGAATACGCCCATTTTCTTGCCTGATCCCAAAGAGAAAATGGAAACAAAGTTAGTCAAACTTCTTCGGCAGAGATGTTCGGGAACACAAAAGTAGTGCAGATTTCTATAAAGCTACGGAGGTGGGCGTGCGGGTCCTCGCCACGTCGTCCTCCGAATTGTCCTACAGTCTGGATCATTTGCAGCATCACCGACTTCATTTCGAATCGGCTTCCGTCGAAGGTAGGCCTCATGATTCCTAGAGAGAAGTCATAGAGGTTTGGCGATGCATAGTCCCTAATGGGCCTATTGCGATCGTTAGCCTGAAAAATTGGATTCACCATGACGTTTTTTTCGTTTGGTGCTCCATTTTCAGGTGCTCCGCCATGTCTTCTTTATCTGACTGTTGTTGTTGGCGGTCTCTTAATCTTCATCTGAACGTCCTCTCAATCTTGGGTCGTAATTCGCCAAAGATTGAGAGTCTGCAAAGAAATCAAAAAAATTACTGTTAGCACACTATTTTGCCGAAGTCCCCGGAAACGGTGCCAACAACATGGTGCGTTATTTTAAGATGTGGAATTATGGATGAAATGCGATGATGAAAATGTGTTGAGTGTTGACATGAGATTGACTGTGTACTGTGCATGCATGATAATGTGCTACAAGCTCATGTTGCCATAAACTTGTAACGCTATTTTTATATCTTACAGCATGTGAAAAAATATGAATATGAAAGAGTGAACAAGTATATGCGTTAAAGACATAAACTTGGTGACATAAAGATGGAATGTTATGCTGTATTATTGCTCATGCACAATTTATGCGATACTACTTCTAGATGTATGCGTTGTTAACTATATGCTTGTAGTATGCTATGGAGTAATGCGTTGTCACAAGTTTCTTGCACTGAAACCAAGTATAATTCCAACGCATGTTTATCAGAGTAATCCAAGGTCGAACACAGGGATTTTTTTCGTTAATGTGTTACTTTCATGATACATGCGATCGGCTTTTATAATTAATAAATATTGTGTGTTTGTACAGGAAATTAAAGTGCGGTAAAATAAAGTTGTGTTAATAAAATAAATTGCATTGAAAATAAACCTAAGCTAATATGATACACAATACAAGATTCATGATACATGATTCTGAGTTCGAGACTGACTGTGAAGTTATACAAAGGATCGTGGTATATGATGGCAAGTCTTTATGGATAAATTAGAAATAGAAAGAATAAATAGTAAAAACATCACTCTCTATTGTGACAATACTGGTGCTGTGGTGAACTCCAAGGAGCCCAGGAGTCATAGGCGCGATAAATGAACGGGCGGAAGTATCATCTGATTCGTAAGATAGTGCATTGAGGGGATGTGATCGTCATGAAGATCGCTTCAGAGCACAACGTTGCTGACCCATTTACGAAGGCTCTAACGGCTACAGTGTTTGAGGGTCACGTTCAGAGCATGGGTCTATAGGACCGCCTGTGGCTGGACTAGGGCAAGTGGGAGATACTTATGTAATAGGCCTTAGTGCCCTAGTTTATTGTTTTGTACTAGTTTTATGTACATCTCACTTGCTTTAGGACAAGTGGGAGATTGTTGGGAATGATGCCCTGTCACACCCCGCCCCCAGACCACCTTCTCAACCTGGGAGAGGGATGCAACTGCAGTAGTTATCAACCCTTGAGCTGACACTTACTGCCTAATGATTCTTGCGGAATAACTCTGATACCATATTATAACTTATATACAGCAGAATAATTAAGTCAAGGAGATAAACTATAATGGATTAAGTAGGCCCATCTCTTAATAATGTTTATACAACTTAAGGACTTAACAACAAAGTTTACAACGACAACCGTAAAAACCCTCCGGAAGTGTAATTGGGGCACGTGGCAGACCTTGACCTTAGTAGCATTCTGGAACTCCTCATCTTCTGCTACCTGGGGGGATTAAGAAAACATTTTGAAGAGTGTGAGCTACTAAGCCCAGTGAGTGGTTCTTTTAAAGATGAAAATCATTTTGAAAATCATCATTTTAGGAAATCAATCACATGTTGGCACTCACACTAGACTTAAGTGCAATCAATGGCATAATCACGTAGCTACTAATTTGAGTTCCAATATCAACACATAGCAATCATATTCTATCATCAATCAATACAATCATCTATGGAAACCTTCCTATGACCCCAATTCCCGCCAATGTGCACATCGACCATTTTATTTATCCCTCTAGTCATGCTTAGGTACTTGACCATATTTCTCGTCGGTCGTCACCGACTATAATTTCCCGCCGACCGAAGCTAACCAATTTTCCCGCCAAGCACCTTTTTTTTAAGCATGCTAACCACATCCCGGGCATAATCACAGTTTCCATAGTCACACACAAATAATATCATAGCTTTACAGTATTTACGATGCACTTCTCTTCTAACTTAAGTAAATATTCACAATGGACTCTACTGTACTTTCTAACTAATAAAGCACGTATCATTCACCAAATATACTGACTTTACCTAACTATCATGCTAACAAATGATGCTCTGGAGTGACATACATTCACCACGCATACTAACCTAGCAAAATTATCATGCTAGCAGGGATGGTATTTTCTCATGCAACATAATACGCACAACATCTACTGAGTTACTAAAAGCAATGTAACACTCACAACATATGTTAACTATAAAGCTATAACACTCACACTATGTGTTAATTATCAAAGCTATAACACTCACAACATCTACTGAGTTACTAAAATCAATGTCACACTCACCTTAATTGCTTAGGAGCCTTTCTAATAGTTCCTTTTTCTACCTCGGGCTCCCTTTTTACCCCTAGAATCTAGATCCAACTTACAGCTTAGATTACTCATAGTTCTAAACCTTATTTTACGATACTTCCTTCTACCAAAAATGTCTCAAGAAGCTTACCATAAAATCTTAGCTCATAACTCTTCATGGTTTCTGATCCTGATAATTTATGTATAGATATGTGAGTGAGGATATTCTTTACAAAAGAGTTTGTCTAAGACCAGACCACAAAACATTTAGTCTCATTATATAACACCGTTTATAATAGAGACTTACATTTCACCAGGATGACCATAGGTAACATGACTTGAATCCAGAGTTAGTAGTGAACTCCTGCCTATGAGGGTGTTCCTTTGATTTATATGGGTGAGAGTGGCCAGATCGTCGACTTAACAAGCCTACCATTTTGGGGATTCATTTGATTGGAAAGTTGGGAACACAACTACACAAGAATGAATTCACTCCTTCCCCGAGGTCGGGGTAAGTAGATAAATTGCTCCTTTAAGGGTTGATTCCTGGGCTTGAACAATGTGGTGCCACACCCTCTCCAGGCCCAAGATGGGTTTGAAGGAAATCGAACACGAGGATTTTCATGAGCAGCGGAAGCATCTTTCCAAATTTCAATCGTATATGAACTTTACAATTACAATCACAAACGGAAACATGCGGTTATGCATAAAATAGAAATTACAACATGTTTTACTACAGATCAAGGGAAGAATCAACAAACCTTTGCAAACTCATCTTCAAGTTCCTTGATCATGAATGCTCGATCACAGCAACACAACAACACACGAACGTTCGTCCAACACGACCGCTACATTGCACGATCATCATGCCTCGAACTAAGCAATCACCAAGGTCACGAACACCCTGAACACCGCGAACAGCCTCTACAAAACCTCGACAGTGTGGAGTTGAGTATGACACCACCAAGAAGGTTACCTTGGTATTCTCAGTGTGAAAATCCAGAGGGTGGGTTTCAGGCAGAAAATCGGAGGAACCACAATCGTGTAAACGATTGAGCAACTGGGAGATGGATCAACCTATCGTATAGGTTGATGCCTAATCGTTTAGGAAAAGCTATGCGTTCGTCTAGCAAAAGCTATGCCATCGTTTAGCTCATCGTGTAGCTGAGTGTCTATCGTGTAAGAACATTCCACGATCGTTAAGCTAACTTCAAGCTGTCGCTTAGTAAATCTGATTTGCTTGACAACTTCTCTGTGAGTATTTTCCGAGATTGGAAATCTCAAAATCACTTATCACTAAAATTAGGAAAACATTTTTCCTTTTATCTCACGGTTACCATGAAACCACCAATAACCTCCCATTCAATTGGTTATTAGAGAAAAAGGGATAATTATCCAATAATTAATATTATTATAAATATAAATGATAATTATCTACATATTTATAACCTATAATTTTAATATTTCATCTCATGAAACATATAAACCATAGCTCTTTTTCAATTCCATGACAATTAATGTAAATCTCATTTACATTAATCGTCCACTTGATGTATCTCATACACTATACCGATCGTATCATATATAATCGAATTACCTCTTGTGAATTTGAACATTTCAAATCAACAACAAGAACTGATCCTCAATTTGAATCCATTGAGCTACTTATGGATGTGCAGCTTGAAGCTCCAATGGTACGTAAATAACTGATTAAACTCTTTAGTCATGGGATCCACCATTCGTTAACTGCCAGACATTCCACTAAAGATGGATAGTTGAACTCTCCTTACCACAGATATATTATGTGTCCATCTTAACCAATCAACAGTGCGACAACCCTTCACAGATCGCTCGTAAGTACAGCTCAACCAATACCCGTTATGCCCTTATAGTTACATCTAACTCCTTAAGTACCACTTAATCCTCTAATGAACATATGTCATAGTCCTACTATGACTGAGTCCTCTCTTCCAAAGGGAAGTTGTGGCCACTATGTTTAAGCCTTGGAATCATCCCTTAAGGGAGCAATCTATCTACTTACCCTTGCTTTGGGGAAGGAGTGAATTCCATTTGTGTAAGTGAGTTCCCAAATCCTATATCAGACAAGTCCCCAAAAAGGTAGGCATGTTGAGTTGGCAATCTGGCCACTCTCACCCATACTAATCAAAGGACCGCCCTCAAAGGCAAGAGTTCCCAAATCACTCAGGATTGAGGTCGTGTCGCCTATGGTCGTTTAGGTAAGATTTAAGTCTCTAGTATCAACAGCGTTATCTACAGAGTCTAGTCATCTCGTGGTCTGGTCTGGTCTTATACAAACTCTTTGTATAGGACACCCCCGCTCGCATGTTTCCACATGAATGGTTAGGATCTACCATCTGTAGTAGTTTACAACACTTGCAAACCTCTACAAAGCAGGTCGTATCCGTACTGTCACTAGGATCAGGTATCCCACCTTAGTTCTTATACAACAGACCTATTTAGGTTATCACTTAAGGCATGATCCACTTGTATATCTCATATACATGCTTAAGTTTACATAAGATAACCATGGAGCTTTATTTATTGGATATGAGTAAATGCCAGAATTAAACAACAATTATTTTATTCATCAAACAATGTGTATCTTTACAAACAACGAGACTCTGGGAGAATTAGAACATCAATCCCAACAGGGTTTATTCATAGTTGGACTATGATCTATTGTTCATTAGAGGTATCAATGGTACTTAACGAGATAGATGTAACTACAGGGGCAAAACAAATTTTAGTCTTTAGTAGAGTGCTCGACAGTTAAGGATGATGAATAATTTAATTAAAGAGTTTGATTAATTATTTATGTACGGTTGAAGCTTCAAGCTACAGATCCATGAGGCCCCCTTAGTTGCTCAATATGATTAAATGAGAATCAGTTTTTGGATTAATTGGAATTATTCACATTAATAGGGGGATTTAATTATATATGATATAATTAAGTTATTTTAACTACGTGTGATATAATTATTATAATGTATTTGCTACATTGTAGCTTAATTGAGAGGAAATAAATATTTTAATAAGATTCAAATATTATTAATATGAATTGGATTCATATTTGTTAAATTTCATATAAATGTGATTTATATTAAATACACTACTCATGGTTCCCTTCAATTTGGGATCCTTCACATTGGATATAACCAATTGACGGTGCATTGACTCTACAAAAATTGCTCATAAGTACAACTAGGCAAGAAAATTACTGTGTTGCCCCTATACCATCTCTAAGAGTCATCTCTCTAGCTACCAATTTTTTTGCAGGAATTAAATCCCTGATATGAAGAACATACGTGATTAGTAACTCCTAAATCAACTATCCAAGCAAAATCATCATTATCTACTAAGCACGACTCTAGGACAAATAAATCATATTTATTTTCTTCGTTGTTCCTCCTTTTCATGAGAGTAATGGGATCAACTCCATAACCCATATCATAAACACCAAATTTTATCTCAGAGGACAATCCTCGTTGATTAACTTCACAAGATTCGGCAAGATTTGTCCCTTGACATTCAATATGGACTAGAGTTTATCGAGGGAGCTGACATTACTGGTTTCTTCATCATCAACCCCACTTTTCTTAAACTATGAAACCTTTCACTCAATTAATTCTTGTATTGATTTCATGATCTGATGTGCAGTAACCATGCTCTCAAATCTTTTGGCTAAGGCATCACGTATGCTTGCCAAAATGTAAGCTTGGGTCATATCATTAGCCTTCATCCACATTTCATATGCATCACAAACATTTCGTGTTGCATCAGGGGTTGGGACTTGAGAACAATTATCAGTCAAGACGATGTTGAGGTCGTTAACCACGAAAAAAGTTTTAATCAAATCTTTCCAAGTTGCATAATTAAAACTGATCAAACAAGTAGAGGCAAGTAACGAAAAAATACAATTTGACATTTTTTGCTGAAAAGAAACAAATTGATCTATAATAGATTTTTATCATAAATCGAAAACATCCAATCAATTTTAGCACAAACTAAATGAACCCCATTTAACAATTAATTCTTTTGCAATGATGCTTTAGTGATTTAGGACAGAAGATATCGAAGGGTAGTCAATTATCACTGAACTGAGACAGATTCGACTAATTATTACACCAGAATAACTCTTATTCCTATAACAATTAGTCATCATTGATTTGGTCAAGAAATTATTAACTAGCTTAAAAATTTCTTGTAAGTATGACCCTTCATTTTAGAACCTAAAGTTCCACCCCAATGCACCAACCGTAGGAAAAAAAACCGATTGGGGCAAAAACTAAATTGATCCTATCCATTTCTGGAGTTTACCTTGATATTTACCTAATGCACAAACCATTCGATGGGGGACGTTCCCAGGACGCTTCGAGACCGTGCAAGAAGATCTCACGTTGCAAACTAATGAAGGAGACCGTAGGACATGTTAACACACATCCCTTTCCCACTTACTATAAATACTCTCTCCATTCACCTTGATACTAACCTATGCAAACATCATCTGAAAGGGGATGCTCCTAGGGGCGCCTCGAAGCCAAACATGAGTCTCACGGTATGAACATTAAGGGAGAAACGTGAGTTAAAATGGCATAGCATACATCTTTTTCCTCCCATTTAGTATTTTAAAAACCTAATGTTTATTTAACTTAGGAAAAATATAGCTAAATATTTTTACTAAGTGATTATTTAAGTTTTCCCAACAGTAACAGTTACTTTGGATAGTTAAACATTTTTTATTAATGTTCGTTATACATTTTAACAAACTTTAATCACAATGGCATGCTTCTAGCAAATCTATCTAATTCACCTTCTAGGCCAGTTTCCAAGTTGGGATGTTTTGCTTCTGTCAGCTTAAATAACCCAGTCTAGAAAGAATTAGCCTTAGACAAAAGTCTCTTATAGACACGATTGCTACAATTTTAATCTTTTATTAAAACCAAATTGATCCTATTAAATTAATTAAAATATTAAACTAACTTCTAATCCCATTAGAAATTTTGTGATTTTAGGTCTATGTGAATCATATTTTTAAACTATTTTAAAAAGTGATTTGAACCTAAGTTTGTATGCAACTTTGAATTGTTGATTTTTAATTTTTAATTTTATTTAATTAGCGGCTACAAAATAAGTGAAACCAATTAAAACCATTCATTGCATTTGATATCATACTTTTTTAAATTATAACATTTATAAAATTACCTAAAGTAATGACATGCTTCATGTAATCTCCATTTCATTACTTAACATGCATAACATTTCTATATACTAAAGTAATGAAATAAAATAACATTCATACATACATCAAACTATATATTATAGCTTTTATAATATAAATGATGCATGACAATGTTATTATGCATGTAAACATATAGTATAACACTTACATTATATGATGTATGAGTATGTTATAAAATAAAATCATGCAACTATATATTGTAACATTTATAATATAAATTATGCATGAATAATGCATAACCTATGGTGGGATTTTACGATATGGTATACACTACGACATATATAATAAAATTAAACTATACATCAAATGCATAATTTAAATAGCAATTTATGGACCAGGATTGGACTCCTAAACCATTAAGTATACTAATATAACCTTTATATTAATTTAATTATGAAAAAAAACTAACTATTTGACAGTGCCTGAAACTCACGTCGTAAATAAGCTTCAAGTCTAATCAAAAGAAAATTTATAATACCGAACTACTCCTATTACTACTAAAACGTAGCAATAGTGGTAAGTCGAGTCGATCCGCAGAGAAGCACAATTGGTTTCATTAAGTTAATTTTATAACTAGAGCGATAAATGGGGGGTTTCGATATGGAAAGGATAAATACATGAAATTGAAAGAAAAGGGTAAATGTAATTTAGGATAGAAGTCTATCTAATTTCTAGATCAAGAGAGAGTTTCTATGTAATTTCTTCCATTAGGCATCAATTAGACACTGAATCTGTCAATCCCTCAACGTAATAAAAAATCTAATAGCCCAATTAGCCAAATTCGATGTTAAACCAAATTAGCCCTAATTCAGTTTAAAACTTTTCCTTCTCAGCGACATACAAGTTAAAACTGAAAAGCATTAAGAAAGGGTTCAATTGTTGAGACATACTACAAGCCGAAAAGCCATATCTTGTAGCATGATTTATTTGGAAAAGATTATATTAGGGCATACATGCTTTAGGTCAGAAAAATTCTAGGCTTCAGACATGTGATCCTAATACGTGCAACTTAATCCATCAATATTGAACAGGTTATGATGATTTTGCAAACAAGAATTTCAACAAATTTATTTTTCAGATGAATTCATCAAAACTCTATCAATATTAAAACGAATCCATCCAAAGAATTAACAAGAGTACAGTTAAATTAATTAGAAAACCTTCAAGAAATTAACATAAGGCTCTTGCTCAAAGAAATTAGATAGAGATTACCTCTAAATTCATAGATAAATCAAGAACGAATCTCCAATCCATCAATTACAACCCAAAACAAAAAGAAAAACTAACCTAAGGATACTAAAAATTGAAGAGAATAGAAGAAAAAGGAAGCCTAACTTCGACCTCCATGCATTCACCTCACAAAATAAGCATGCTTTGACATAGGGCCGAGGAGAAGAATATATAGTGATCAATGCAGCATTGCAACGCTGATGGGATAAGAGGGAAGTGTCAGCATTGAAGTCCAATGCGTGGTCCAACGCTCACTTGCGTGCACGCTCCACTCCATGTTCATCAATTGTCACAACATCGCAATGCTCTAAACAACCTTTGCAATGATGCCACTTCTACCTCCAAGTGTTGGAATCAAGCGTTGAGATGCATTGGAATGCTGTCGATGATTCAACTTCGGAGTGTCGTGACGCTCGGAGTAGCATTGCAACATTGCATCCATTGCCAGATACTCGCTACTCGATGCTCGATGACTTGCTACTCGATGTCCATTGACTCGGCAACGTTTTCTTGATTGCTTGACAACCATTTACTCGATGGTACTTGATGATGCTCGATGGCTCATCATACTCAGTGGAACTCGATGGCATTTTGGTCTTTTCAATTCCTTTGAAGCTCGGACGTTCAAATCAACTCAAAATTGCCACAAATTAACTCTGTTCTTCACCAAATGATTATCTACCTCTTGATGCTCGGTACCTACAAAATAGGGAAATAAACACATAAAATCCACTAACAAGCCCGAATTAAGCTAGGAATAACAACTCTTTTTGAGAGCTAACAAACAAACCCAACTTAATTCTTGCTTGTCCCGAGCAAAGTAGAAACATACAATCAAGTAAGAAAATAATAAAAAACGTGCTAGCTTAATTCACAATGTTGTTACTCTAGTTTCAACAGTCAGTTAGAATGAAATTTGTAATCAAGTACGAAATTCAATTATGATCAATTAATGACGCACAAGTTTTTTTAAAAAATGATTCTTGATCTATTTATGCATGAGTCAGCCTAGAGTCTTGCAAGTTAAGCTTGCACAGCCCGAAAAAGTTTTAAAAGGTCCTCATCCTGTTTTCCCCTACTCTGGTTCGGTTATCGAACTTGGACATACCAAACTTGCAAAAAAGAGCGCAACACTAAGACAAGGGTGCTTAAATGCGCACACACAAAACATAAAGGGCATTTATTTTATCTAGATAGCAAGCTTTCACAACCCACCACCGGGAACTTATCACTCTTTTCTCGTGGGCTCTAACTAGACACGGCGGAGTTTGCTCTTTTCACCTCTATCCATGCACACACACTATTTTTTTGCAGGCACGTCGACAAATGCCTCAATTTTTTAGTTTATATATATATATATATATATATATTTAGAATTGCAACTACTTTTCTTTTCTTTATTTTCTCTCTCTCTCTCTTTTTTTTTATTCACAGTAGGCCCTATTTTATCCACTTTGTCTAGTTTTGCTATAAAACAAGTATAGTTACTCCTAAGTCAAAGGTGGACCTTTCGGGGTGACAACAGAAGTACAAACTAGATAACCAAATTCTAAGCATGCAAGACTTTAATTTTGCAAAAAAATTGACTTAAAGATGCATGAGAGAAAAGATTTTTTTTAATATTTTAAATTCGGGATAAAATCATGATCATGCTTTCCTAACATTCTTTCATGCAATTTCATTACAGGAAGAGTGTGTCATAAACTATCATGATAACAACAGAGCAAACAGTAAGCAAGACAATCAAACCACATAACATACTACCCAACAGGTAACCCACCCTCAACTTAAAAATATACATTATCCCCAATGTATCTCAAGTAAAGCTCAAAAAGAATAAAAACAAGGGAATAGAAAACCTCCCTTGATAATATTGTCGCACATGGGATGGTGGTGGTCGGGCTCACCTTTTAGAAAGATGCTCTCCTCTCCTAGATTGTCCCTACAAAACAAAAAGAAACCTAATATAGAAAACAAATAAAGAAAGCAATAAATTTTTTTCACCTGGCTCCCTTTAGGAAGGGAAATTTTTTAATGTCGATTGCTCGACGTGACTCATCCCCTATCAAGGCACAAAGAAATTCTTGTATTTCTCTGGTCCCTTCTTGGATGAGTCGATATAGCTCGATAAGGCTGAAGAGAACCAAACAAGTCAAATTTTGTATTTTTAATTGTGTTTGAAAAAAAAAGGAAAAAGAAAAATCAAAAGACTCAAGGACTGACTCAACTGAAAATAAAGACTCTGACTTAACTGACTTTTGAGAACAAGAAGAATAAAACTAAAAAATATACGATATACCAGACGACAGAACAGGGCAAGGTCTTTCAACCTCTAACTCCATCACCTGGGAATCGATGGGTTTAGGCTCATGTTCTCCATAGTCCTCAAAAACTGGTTCTAAACATGGTATGCTATCCTTCAACTCATCCTTATATCGACATAGATTACCTCATCGTCGCACGCCTTGGCGAAGTCAAAAGATGTGTGTAGCAAGGGTTCACATCCTCTCTCAATTGAATCAAAAGGATGAGTGACTGAGTCTCTCAAACACCGAAGATAAGTTCTAATCTCAGTCTGAAGACTAAAGCTCTCATGAAGGTCACACGTCTCCTGCTAAAAAACAATAATGTTAATAGCAAGTTGTCTAATCACATCTTCTAATGACATACCTGAGTCGGCAATGTGAACATGCATCGTCATGTCGAATGTGGCAGGGTATGGATCATAGGGGCACTCCCATCCTAGGATTCCATAGTCATAGGACTCCTCCCATCTGGGCCTATGGAAATCATCGTTCAAATAACTAGGATACCCTCCCACGGAGTAGTCTCATGGCATAAGGCTCCACTGTAGACTTGGGCATGCTTACTCAGGGTGATCTATCCTACATGCTTGCACCTGCTGCAGGTTACCTACAACCAACTAACTAACCAAAGAAGTTAACTCAGCAAGTTGACCTCGAAGGTCACGAACCTCGTCACTAAGCCAAGATGCTCCACTTGATTGTCCCCATCCTTGTTGATGATAGTTATCCATGCTTAAAATACTGATACAAAAAAGGAAAATAAATCAAAAGCAAAAAAAAATACTCTAACTAGAAACTTAACTAACGAAATGTCAATGGCTTCCCCAGCAATGGTGCAATTTTTTACAGTGCCCGAAACTCATATCTTAAATAAGCTTCGAGTCTGATCAAAAGAAAATTTATAATATCAAACTACTCCTATTACTATTAAAACGTAGAAACAGTGGTAAGTGTGAGTCGATCCACAGAGAAGCATGATTGGTTTCGTTGAGTTAATTTTCTAACTAGGGCGATAAATGAGGGGTTTTGATGTGGAAGGGATAAATGCATGAAATTGAAACAAAAGGGTAAATGTAATCTAGGATAGGAGTCCATCTAATTTCTAGAACAAGCGAGAGTTCCTATGTAAATTCTTTCATTAGGCATCAATTAATTACACTTAATCTATCAATCCCTCAACCTATTCGAAAATCTAATAGCCCAATTAGCCAAACTCGATGTTAAACCAAATTAGCCCTAATTCAATTTAATTTTTTTCCTTCTCAGTGACATACAAGTTAAAACTTAAAAGCATTAAGAAAGGGTTCAATTGTGAGACATACTACAAGCCGGAAAGCCATATCTTATAGCATCATTTATTTGGAAAAGATTATATTAGGGATACATGCATTAGGTCAGAAAAATTCTAGGCTTCACACATGCAATCCTAATACATGCAACTTAATCAATCAATATTGTACAGGCTATGACGATTTTGCAAACAAGAATTTCAACAAATTAATTTGTTAGAAGAATTCATCGAAACTCTATTAATATTAAAAAAAAATCCATCCAAAGAATTCAAAAGAGTACAATTAAATTAAATAGAAAACCTTAAAAAAACAACATAAGGATCTTGCTCAAAGAAACTAGATAGAGATTACCTCTTAATTCATAGACAAATCAAGAACAAACTTCCAATCCATCAATTACAACCCAAAATAAAAAGCAAAACTAACCTAAGGATACTAAAAATTGAAGGGAATAGAAGAAGAAGGAAGTCTGACTTCGGCCTTCATGCATATACCTCCAAGAATCAGCATGTTTTGACCTAGGGCTGAGGAGAAGAATATATAGTGATCAATGCAGCGTTGCAATGCTTGGAATAGCGTTTCAACGTTGGTGCGGCGAGAGAGAAGCATCAGCTTTGAAGTCCAATGCGTGGTCCAACATTCACTTCCGCGCGTGCTCCAATCCATGTCCGTCAATCGTCATAGCATCGCAACGCTCTAAAGAAGCTTTGCAACGATGTCGCTTCTGCCTCCAAGTGTTGGAATCAAACGTTGAGATGCGTTGAAACACTGACAATGTTTCAACTTTGGAGCGTCGGAACGCTCGGAGTAGCATTGTAACGTTGTGTCCACTGCCAGATACTCGCTACTTGCTCGACGACTCGATATTCGATATTCATTGACTCGGTAGTGTTTTCATGATTACTTGATAGCCTTTTACTCGTTGGTACTCAATGATGCTCAATGGTTGTTCAGATTCGGTGAACTCGATGGAATTTTGGCCTTTTCAACTCCTTTAAAGTCCAATGTTCAAATCAACTCCAAATTGCTACAAATTAACCCCATTCTTCACCAAAATTATTAATTCTACCTCTTGATTGCTTGGCACCTACAAAATAGAGAAATAAACACATAAAATTCACTAACGAGCCCTAATTAAACTAGTAATAATAGTTTTTTTTAGATCTAACAATATTACATAAATAATAGCTTAACCGGTTCAAAATAGGTGAACCAAATCTTGAACCACACAAACCGGACTGCCCAAAACTTGAACCACCCGCAAACAACTCGAACAAGGTGAACCAGACACAAACAAGCTGAACCACGAATTGAACCACGTTAAAATAGGAAAAAAGTTTTCGTCTTAGAGCGTTGTGATGCTCTGACCTAGCATTGCAACGCTACGAAAAAAAATTCAGTTTCGCCTTTCATAGTGTTGCAATGCTACTGTACAAGAGTCATTGTATAAATGCGAAAACCTTCGATTCTTCTCTGATTTTGGCCTCATTTTCACCTAAAAACACCGGGAACAACATGAATAACTCAAGACTAAGAATTTACAAAATTTATAACAATCATTATGCCAAAAACAACAGGTCCTTATAAAACAAATTTGTAAAAAAAAAGCTATAAATCTAATGCCTAACCCTGAAAATATCCATAAATCATAAACCACATCCAACCATTCATCATCAACATGAAGAAAAAAAAAAAGAATGCAACACCCACCATCAAACTAAAATTCTATTATGGAAAAAAAAGAGAAAAATTGGGTACCAAGAACACCGCTCTAATACCAATTGAAAGGAACTGTGAGGTCTGCAGCGGAAGCAGAATTGATCCCAATTTTCATTTTTTCACATATTAAAATTACAAAACAGAAAATATGCATTATATAGAGAATTTTACATCATGCTAATCAAGGGAGGAAGAAGGGAAGAAATAACACTTACCTTTGAAGCCAAAAGGTCTTCACAAAATCCTCCTCGATCCAGTCACATGTTGGGATTGGTGTCCTAATTCTCCCGGAGTCTCGTTATTTTGTAAAGATACACATTGTTTGATGAATAAAATAATTGTTGTTTAATTCTGGCATTTACTCATATTCAATAAACAAAGCTCCTTAGTTATCTTATATGAACTTAAGCATGTATATGTGATATACAAGTGGATCATGCCTTAAGTGATAACCTAAATAGGTCTGTAGTATAAGGATTTAGGTGGGATACCTAATCATGGTGACACTACGGATATAGCCCGCATTGTAGAGGTTTGCAAGTGTTGTAAACTACTATAGATGGTAAATCCTGACCATTCATGTGGAGATGTGCGAGCAGGGGTGTCCTATACAAAGAGTTTTTATAAGACCTGGACCACGTGATGACTAGACTCTGTATATAACGCCGTTGATACTAGAGACTTACATCTCACCTAAACGACCATAGGTGACACGACCTTAATCCTGAGTGTTTTGGGAACTCCTGCCTTTGAGGGCGGCTCTTTGATTAGTATGGGTGAGAGTGGCCGCCAACTTAACATGCCTACCTTTTTGGGGACTTGCCTGATTTGGGAGCTGGGAACTCAATCCACAAGATGGAATTCACACCTTTCCTGAAGCAGGGATACGTAGAGAGATTGCTCCCTTAAGGGCTGATTCCAGGGCTTGAACATAGTGGCCACAGCTTCTCTTTGGAAGAGATGACTCAGTCATAGTAGGACTATGATTTATGTTCATTAGAAGGATCAGTGGTACTTGAGGAGTTAGATGTAACTACAGGGGCATGACGGTTATTTTGGGGTTGATGCCTTAAAGTCTCGTGTCCTATAGTTTGTAAATAGTTTGTACAAACGCTTGTGTTGTTAATATATGATATTTAATTCACATCTTGTATTTTGCTCAGTTGCTTGTTTTATTTGCTTTACCACAAACCAATAAACATAAAATCCATAGTTATCTGCATGTGACCCAAGCATGTATGTGGTGACACACAAGTGGATCATGTCTTGAGTGATAACCAAAATGGTCTGTAGCATATGGATATAGGAGGGAAACCTTATCCTGGTAACGCTACGGATGCGGCCCGCTTTATGGAATGGTCACGAGTGTTGTGACTTGTCACAGATGGTATATGATAACTTGTAGAAATACAAGTTATTTATATTGTTTTATTTAGATATTGTGGCAAAAAGAAAGAAAAGTTGCGTCGATAGTATACAAATTGGCTAAGAAATGAGAAAATTATGAATTGTCATAAATACACTCACTAACACCATTGCGATGGCGAGATATAATGTTTTAGTTCTGTTTTACAAGAGATAAGTCATTGCATGCATTAACGGCTCAAAGACGAAATTAACTACGCATCTACGTTGCATTGCGCCCATCAATCAAGAACGAAGGGATGATCAACGCAATGACGGCGCATGCGACAATCGATCTTGAGCTTTAGCGATCAACACAATTTCAACTGCATGCGGTAATAAAAAACAACACTGCATGTGGCGATCGAAGATATGAAGAGAAACGCATTTGCGGAAGATTCTGACAAAGGGACAGCTTTCAGTTGTGCATTTTTGACGAATTGATTGCGTAACAGAAGGAATTTTCATTCTTCCATTTCAGGAACTACCATAACTAGTCAGTGGAGACCACAAATTCAAAGAGCCAAGCTTCGCCTATAAATAGCTTCTTCAAATTCACTGAAAAATATACATGTATACATAGAGACGTGCATATACTGATTCTAAGAGAGAGGCTGGCTTGAAGCGACTGTCCAGAGTAGATCTGGGAGAACCATGAGACAAGGCCGAGAGGTGAGTCTCCAAGCAAGGAATTCTTCCAATTCCCGCCATTGAAGCTCTGTGCAAAGTTCAATTCGACTGGGAAAGCGAGCCTGAGAGGGAAACTTTCCTCTCCACCATTTCCACATGTCGACAAGCACAATCTCCGTTCGGGATCTATGTCAAGACGTTGACACTCTTTTCATATTTGTTTCTATCCTCTATTTCATCTTCTGTATTCATCTTCTGTAATTCTTTATTCATAACATGTATCAAATGCTTAATTTTAGAATTAAATGTTATGATCGTCACCATTATCATCTCTCTGTCTCTTTCCATACATTCATAATCCATTTTCTCCATGATGTGTTCTTAATCCCCTGGGTAAATAGCGAGAATTAAGCAAGTGAGTTAATCTATGTTAAGGAAATAATTAAGTTTAGCTAAAGCATGTTCGACGACATCTTCACCTGTGAGAGCAGAAGTGAAGATGTTATTCTGCCTATCGAGAGAAGGTTGGAAGAATGCGTTAACTAAAGCGAGAAGTATTTCCAGAGATGGAAACAACCTTGCGTTCATCACGTTCGTCTCTCTTTCACCATAGAGATATGGGAACACGGCCGATCACCGAGAGGTGTACGCCAAGGGAAAGCGGAACCTTAGTTACATCCTTAACATGATTGACGAACTTGCGATGTTTTTACTTTTTACTCTTTCTCTTTCTGCTTCATTCATAAAGACTTGCCATCGCATAAATCGATTCTTTGTACAACTTCACAGTAAGTTCTCGACCTCAGTATCTTGTATCATGTATCATATTAGTTTAGGATTTTATTTTATCAACGCATTTTTATTCCTTCGCAATTTATATTTCTATATAAACCCACATTCTTTATTCATTGTTAAAACTGGTCGCATGTATCACATCAGTATCGCATTAACGAAAACAATCCTCGTGTTTGACCTCGGATTATTCTGAGAAACTTGCATTGGAATTATACTTGGTTTCAGCACAAGGAAACTTGTGACATGCACTACTTCATCGGATACTACGAGCATATCATTAACACCACATATACCTAGACGTAGTATCACATAAAAAATTATCTTTATCGCAAAATACTTGAGCGCATATTTAGAGCATCATTCATTTCATTCACAAGCCATGCGTTAGAGTTAGATAAAGATAAAAAGATAAAAATTATGTCATCAAGTTTATGGCAACATGGACTTGAATCATTTTCATCATCATAGTGCATGCTTAATAAAGGACAGACACAAATCTTCGTTACAGTATGATCCTGATCATTCGTGTTGGGGACATGCGAGCAGGGGCGTCCTATACAAAAAGTTTGTATAAGACCTGACCATGAAGTGTTAATGTCTTGTTATATAACACCGTTTGTATAAGACAGAGACTTCATTTCACTAGGATGACCATAGGTAACATGACCTCAATCCTGAGTGAGTTGGGAACTCCTGCCATTGAGGGCAGTCCTTTGATTTATATGGGTGTGAATGGCCATGTCACCGATTCAAACCTACCATTTTGGGGATTCTTTTGATTTAGGAGCTGGGAACTCAGCTACACAAGATGGAATTCGCTCCTTCCCTAAGGCAGGGGTAAGTAGATAGATAGCTCACCTAAGGGCAGATTCCAGGGCTTGAACGATGTGGCGCCACACACCTTCTCTTGGCCCGAGAGGTGTTCACACATAGTTGGACTATGTTGTATTGTTCATTAGAGGATTCAGCGGTACTTAAGAAGTGAGATGTAACTACAGGGGCAAAACGGTAATTTGGCTCAGCTATACTTATGAGCATCTGTGAAGGATCATCGTACATATGATTGGTTATATCCGATGGACACAGAAATATATCTGTGGTAAGAAGAGTTCA